>NW_027260823.1:0-125278 GCF_045791955.1 Oncorhynchus clarkii lewisi
GCGATTTTGTTGTTTGTCAGCAAGGTGATGTGATGATGTTGTTTCTCAGCAAGGTGGTGTGATGTTGTTTGTCAGCAAGGTGATGTGATGTTGTTTGTCAGCAAGGTGATGTGATGATGTTGTTTGTCAGCAAGGTGATGTGATGATGATGTTTGTCAGCAAGGTGATGTGATGTTGTTGTTTCTCAGCAAGGTGATGTGATGATGTTTGTCAGCAAGGTGATGTGATGATGTTGTTTGTCAGCAAGGTGATGTGATGATGTTGTTTGTCAGCAAGGTGATGTGATGATGATGTTTGTCAGCAAGGTGATGTGATGTTGTTGTTTGTCAGCAAGGTGATGTGATGATGTTTGTCAGCAAGGTGATGTGATGATGTTGTTTGTCAGCAAGGTGATGTGATGATGTTGTTTGTCAGCAAGGTGATGTGATGATGATGTTTGTCAGCAAGGTGATGTGATGTTGTTGTTTGTCAGCAAGGTGATGTGATGATGTTTGTCAGCAAGGCAATGTGATGTTGTTGTTTGTCAGCAAGGTGATGTGATGATGTTGTTTGTTGATTTTTGCTCACCGTTCTTGTGATCATTTTGACCCCACGGGGTGAGATCTTGCGTGGAGCCCCAGATCGAGGGAGATTAACAGTGGTCTTGTATGTCTTCCATTTCCTAATAATTGCTCCCTCCCACAGTTGATTTCTTCAAACCAAGCTGCTTACCTATTGCAGATTCAGTCTTCCCAGCCTGGTGCAGGTCTATAATTTTGTTTCTGGTGTCCTTTGACAGCTCTTTGGTGTTGGCCATAGTGGAGTTTGGAGTGTGACTGTTTGAGGTTGTGGACACTTGTCTTATATACTGATAAGAAGTTCAAACTGGTGCCATTAATACAGGTAACGAGTGGAGGACAGAGGAGCCTCTTAAAGAAGTTGTTACAGGTCTGTGAGAGCCAGAAATCTTGCTTGTTTGTAGGTGATCAAATACTTATTTTCCACCATAATTTGCAAATAAATTCATAAAAAATCCTACAATGTGATATTCTGGATTTTTTTTCTCATTTTGTCTGTCATAGTTGAAGTGTACCTATGATGAAAATTACAGGCCTCTCTCCTCTTTTTAAGTGGGAGAACTTGCACAATTGGTGGCTGACTAAATACTTTTTTGCCCCACTGTATGTACCAAGATGTATTTATTTTAACCGGGTTGCGCAATAAAGTTGGGTACTTATTTCCATTGTGTCTCATATGTTTTGATTATACTGTTCAATCTGCAGCCAGCTTTGACATTATTTTAAAAGTGGTGATGGTTTGTATGGCTTTGAGTTGATGTGGTAGTTTGTTCCACTCAACAGCACCGGTATATGACAAGGTCTTCTTACCAGATAGACTATTGTAGTTCATACAGTGAATATTACAGTATCTGCCTCTGGTATTATGCTGTTGGACATATCTAACAAATTAATAATAGTTGGATAGTTACCTGGGGGCTTGTTGTTTGTAAGCAAGGTGATGCGATTTTGTTGTTTGTCAGCAAGGTGATGTGATGATGTTGTTTGTCAGCAAGGTGATGTGATTATGTTGTTTGTCAGCAAGGTGATGTGATGATGTTTGTCAGCAAGGTGATGTGATGATGTTGTTTGTCAGCAAGGTGATGTGTTGTTGTTTCTCAGCAAGGTGATGTGTTGTTGTTTCTCAGCAAGGTGATGTGATGATGTTGTTTGTCAGCAAGGTGATGTGATGATGTTGTTTGTCAGCAAGGTGATGTGTTGTTGTTTCTCAGCAAGGTGATGTGATGATGTTGTTTCTCAGCAAGGTGATGTGATGATGTTTGTCAGCAAGGTGATGTGATGATGTTGTTTGTCAGCAAGGTGATGTGATTATGTTGTTTGTCAGCAAGGTGATGTGATGATGTTTGTCAGCAAGGTGATGTGATGATGTTGTTTGTCAGCAAGGTGATGTGTTGTTGTTTCTCAGCAAGGTGATGTGTTGTTGTTTCTCAGCAAGGTGATGTGATGATGTTGTTTGTCAGCAAGGTGATGTGATGATGTTGTTTGTCAGCAAGGTGATGTGTTGTTGTTTCTCAGCAAGGTGATGTGATGATGTTGTTTCTCAGCAAGGTGATTTGATGATGTTGTTTCTCAGCAAGGTGATTTGATGAAGTTGTTTCTCTGCAAGGTGATGTGATGATGTTTGTCAGCAAGGTGATGTGATGATGTTGTTTGTCAGCAAGGTGATGTGTTGTTGTTTCTCAGCAAGGTGATGTGATGATGTTGTTTCTCAGCAAGGTGATGTGTTGTTGTTTCTCAGCAAGGTGATGTGATGATGTTTGTCAGCAAGGTGATGCGATTTTGTTGTTTGTCAGCAAGGTGATGTGATGATGTTGTTTCTCAGCAAGGTGATGTGATGATGATGTTTGTCAGCAAGGTGATGTGATGATGTTTGTCAGCAAGGTGATGTGATGATGTTTGTCAGCAAGGTGATGTGATGATGTTGTTTGTCAGCAAGGTGATGTGATGATGTTGTTTGTCAGCAAGGTGATGTGATGATGATGTTTGTCAGCAAGGTGATGTGATGATGTTGTTTGTCAGCAAGGTGATGTGTTGTTTGTCAGCAAGGTGATGTGATGATGTTGTTTGTCAGCAAGGTGATGTGATGATGTTTGTCAGCAAGGTGATGTGATGATGTTGTTTGTCAACAAGGTGATGTGATGATGATGTTTGTCAGCAAGGTGATGTGATGATGTTGTTTGTCAGCAATGTGATGTTGTTGTTTCTCAGCAAGGTGATGTGATGATGTTTGTCAGCAAGGTGATGTGATGTTGTTGTTTGTCAGCAAGGTGATGTGATGATGTTTGTCAGCAAGGTGATGTGATGATGTTTGTCAGCAAGGTGATGTGATGATGTTGTTTGTCAGCAAGGTGATGTGATGATGTTGTTTGTCAGCAAGGTGATGTGATGATGTTGTTTGTCAGCAAGGTGATGTGATGATGTTGTTTCTCAGCAAGGTGGTGTGATGTTGTTTGTCAGCAAGGTGATGTGATGATGTTTGTCAGCAAGGTGATGTGATGATGTTTGTCAGCAAGGTGATGTGATGATGTTTGTCAGCAAGGTGATGTGATGATGTTTGTCAGCAAGGTGAAGTGATGATGTTTGTCAGCAAGGTGATGTGATGATGATGTTTGTCAGCAAGGTGATGTGATGATGATGTTTGTCAGCAAGGTGATGTGATGATGTTGTTTGTCAGCAAGGCAATGTGATGATGATGTTTGTCAGCAAGGTGTTGTGATGATGTTTGTCAGCAAGGTGATGTGATGATGTTTGTCAGCAAGGTGATGTGATGATGATGTTTGTCAGCAAGGTGATGTGATGTTGTTGTTTGTCAGCAAGGTGATGTGATGATGTTTGTCAGCAAGGTGTTGTGATGATGTTTGTCAGCAAGGTGATGTGATGATGTTATTTGTCAGCAAGGTGAAGTGATGATGTTTGTCAGCAAGGTGATGTGATGATGTTTGTCAGCAAGGTGATGTGATGATGTTGTTTGTCAGCAAGGTGATGTGATGATGTTGTTTGTCAGCAAGGTGATGTGATGATGTTTGTCAGCAAGGTGATGTGATGATGTTGTTTGTCAGCAAGGTGATGTGATGATGTTTGTCAGCAAGGTGATGTGATGATGTTTGTCAGCAAGGTGATGTGATGATGTTTGTCAGCAAGGTGATGTGATGATGTTGTTTGTCAGCAAGGTGATGTGATGATGTTTGTCAGCAAGGTGATGTGATGATGTTTGTCAGCAAGGTGATGTGATGATGTTGTTTGTCAGCAAGGTGATGTGATGATGTTTGTCAGCAAGGTGATGTGATGATGATGTTTGTCAGCAAGGTGATGTGATGATGTTTGTCAGCAAGGTGATGTGATGATGTTTGTCAGCAAGGTGATGTGATGATGTTTGTCAGCAAGGTGATGTGATGTTGTTTGTCAGCAAGGTGATGTGATGATGTTGTTTGTCAGCAAGGTGATGTGATGATGTTTGTCAGCAAGGTGATGTGATGATGATGTTTGTCAGCAAGGTGATGTGATGATGTTGTTTGTCAGCAAGGTGATGTGATGATGTTGTTTGTCAGCAAGGTGATGTGATGATGTTGTTTGTCAGCAAGGTGATGTGATGATGTTGTTTGTCAGCAAGGTGATGTGATGATGTTTGTCAGCAAGGTGATGTGATGATGATGTTTGTCAGCAAGGTGATGTGATGATGTTGTTTGTCAGCAAGGTGATGTGATGATGTTGTTTGTCAGCAAGGTGATGTGATGATGTTGTTTGTCAGCAAGGTGATGTGATGATGTTTGTCAGCAAGGTGATGTGATGTTGTTGTTTGTCAGCAAGGTGATGTGATGATGTTTGTCAGCAAGGTTATGTGATGATGTTGTTTGTCAGCAAGGTGATGTGATGATGTTTGTCAGCAAGGTGATGTGATGTTGTTGTTTGTCAGCAAGGTGATGTGATGATGTTTGTCAGCAAGGTGATGTGATGATGATGTTTGTCAGCAAGGTGATGTGATGATGATGTTTGTCAGCAAGGTGATGTGATGATGTTTGTCAGCAAGGCAATGTGATGTTGTTGTTTCTCAGCAAGGTGATGTGATGATGTTTGTCAACAAGGTGATGTGATGATGTTTGTCAGCAAGGTGATGTGATGATGTCGTTTGTCTGCAAGGTGATGTGATGTTTGTCAGCAAGGTGATGTGATGATGATGATTGTCAGCAAGGTGATGTGATGATGATGTTTGTCAACAAGGTTATGTGATTTTGTTTCTCAGTAAGGTTATGCAATGTTGTTTGTCAGCAAGGTGATGTTGTTTATTGTTGTTGTTTGTTTGTCAGCAAGGTGATGTGTTTCCACCCCTGGTCTGACGTCACACTGCCTCTCATGACGCTTCCTGACATCATCAAAGTAATTGACAAGTGGGCAGAACTGATGGTGGATCTAGGCTCCACCTACCCCTGGGTCCAGGTAAGGTCTGGTCTACAAAGTGACTGAGTAGGAGTGCTGGTCTAGGATCAGGTCCCCCAGTCCATATCATCTTATTCATTACGATTAAAAGGGAGAACGGATCAGAGATCAGCACTCCTACTTTGATACATCTGTCTCCAGGTGTTAATCCTGTTATTCCCTTTATGACTTTCTCACCCTGGGAAGCACGAGGGCAGAGGAGGGTTGCTGTCAACATAGAGAAGGCCTTTAGCCAGGAGATTCACAGACCATCGGATGTTACATCCAATTGATTAGTCGTACACATTTTGCAGATGTTATCGCAGGTGAAATGCTTATGTTTCTATCCTCAAGGGGGCAGGATAGCTAACAATACAAAACAATACACACACATATCAGAACGAGTCCGGCATAACATACATACATGCTGTACATGCATGTATATATTTGTGTGTATAGACAGTATATGAATAGAAAAGGCATGTACAGCAGTAGTTATATAGGAGGGGTTAGGGTTAGACGGTAAAGACAGTAGTTATAAAGGATGGTGTGTATAGACAGTATAGACAGTAGTTATATAGGATGGTGTGTATAGACAATAGTTATATAGGATGGTGTGTATAGACAGTAGTTATTTATAGGATGGGTTAGGGTTAGACAGTATAGACAGTAGTTATATAGGATGGTGTGTATAGACAGTAGTTATATAGGATGGTGTGTATAGACAGTATAGACAGTAGTTATATAGGATGGTGTGTATAGACAGTATAGACAGTAGTTATATAGGATGGTGTGTATAGACAGTAGTTATAATAGGATGGTGTGTATAGACAGTAGTTATATAAGATGGTGTGTATAGACAGTAGTTATATAGGATGGTGTGTATAGACAGTATAGACAGTAGTTATATAGGATGGTGTGTATAGACAGTATAGACCGTAGTTATATAGGAGTGTGTGTATAGACAGTAGATATATAGGATGGTGTTATAGACAGTATAGACCATAGTTATATAGGAGGGTGTATTTAGACAGTAGTTATATAGGATGGTGTGTATAGAGAGTAGTTATACAGAATGGTGTGTATAGACAGTAGTTATATATGATGGTGTGTATAGATAATATGGACAGTAGATATATAGAATGGTGTGTATAGACAATAGTTATATAGGATGGTGTGTAGACAGTATGGACAGTAATTATTCAGGATGGTGTGTATAGACAGTAGTTATATAGGATGGTGTGCATAGACAGTAGTTATATTGGATGGTGTGTATAGACAGTAGTTATAAATGATGGTGTGTATAGACAGTAGTTATATAGGATGGTGTGTATAGGCAGTAGTTATATAGGATGGTGTGTATAGACAGTAGTTATATAGGATGATGTGTATAGACAGTAGTTATATAGGATGGTGTGTATAGACACTATAGAAAGTAGTTATATAGGATGGTGTGTATAGACAGTAGTTATAAAGGATGGTGTGTATAGACAGTAGTTATATAGGATGGTGTGTATAGACAGTAGTTATATAGGATGGTGTGTATAGGCAGTAGTTATATAGGATGGTGTGTATAGACAGTAGTTATATAGGATGGTGTGTATAGACATAGACAGTAGTTATATAGGATGGTGTGTATAGAGAGTAGTTATTCTTGATGGTGTGTATAGACAGTAGTTATACAGGATGGTGTGTATAGACAGTAGTTATTTAGGATGGTGTGTTTAGACAGTAGTTATATAGGATGGTGTGTATAGACAGTAGTTATACAGGATGGTGTGTATAGACAGTAGTTATACAGGATGGTGTGTATAGACAGTAGTTATTTAGGATGGTGTGTATAGACAGTAGTTATACAGGATGGTGTGTATAGACAGTAGTTATTCTTGATGGTGTGTATAGACAGTAGGTATACAGGATGGTGTGTATAGACAGTAGTTATTTAGGATGGTGTGTATAGACAGTAGTTATATAGGATGGTGTGTATAGACAGTAGTTATACAGGATGGTGTGTATAGACAGTAGTTATACAGGATGGTGTGTATAGACAGTAGTTATATAGGATGATGTGCACAGACAGTATGGACAGTAGTTATACAGGATGGTGTGTATAGACAGTATTATAACACACCATCCTATATAACTACTGTCCACAGTGTCTCCTGACCCCTCCTGTCTCAGCCTCCAGTATTTATAGTAGTTATATGGGATGGTGTATACTGGATGGTGTGTATAGACAGTATAGACAGTTGTTATATAGGATGGTGTGTAGACAGTAATTATATAGGGTGGTGTGTTTGTAGAGACAGTAGTTGTAGAGGATGGTGTATATAGACAGTAGTTATTTATGATGGTGTGTATAGACAGTGTTATCTAGGATGGTGTGTATAGACAGTAGTTATATAGGATGGTGTAAATAGACAGTATAGACAGTAGTTATATAGTATGGTTTGTAGAGACAGTAGTTGTAGAGGATGGTGTGTATAGACAGTTATTTAGGATGGTGTACATATACAGTATGGACAGTAGTTATAATGGGATGGTGTGTATAGACAGTAGTTATAAAGGATAGTGTGTATAGACAGTAGTTATATAGCATGGTGTTTATAGACAGTAGTTATATAGGATGATGTGTATAGACAGTATAGAAAGTAGTTATATAGGATAGTGTGTATAGACTGTAGTTATAAAGGATGGTGTGTATAGACAGTAGTTATATAGGATGGTGTGTATAGGCAGTAGTTATATAGGATGGTGTGTATAGGCAGTAGTTATATAGGATGGTGTGTATTGACATAGACAGTAGTTATATAGGATGGTGTGTATAGACAGTAGTTATTCTTGATGGTGTGTATAGACAGTAGGTATACAGGATGGTGTGTATAGACAGTAGTTATATAGGATGGTGTGTATAGACAGTAGTTATACAGGATGGTGTGTATAGACAGTAGTTATACAGGATGGTGTGTATAGACAGTAGTTAAATAGGATGATGTGCACAGACAGTATGGAAAGTAGTTATACAGGATGGTGTGTATAGACAGTAGTTATTTAGGATGGTGTGTATAGACAGTATTTATATAGGATGGTGTGTATAGACAGTAGTTATAATAGGATGGTGTGTATAGACAGTAGTTATATAGGATGGTGTGTATAGACAGTAGTTATATAGGATGGTGTTCATAGACAGTATGGATAGTAGTTATACAGGATGGTGTGTATAGACAGTAGTTATATAGGATGGTGTGTATAGACAATAGTTATAATAGGGTGGTGTGTATAGACAGTATAGACAGTAGTTATATATGATGGTGTGTATAGACAGTATAGACAGTAGGTATATAGGATGGTGTGTATAGACAGTAGTTATAATAGGATGGTGTGTATAGACAGTAGTTATATAGGATGGTGTGTATAGACAGTAGTTATATAGGATGGTGTGTATAGACAGTAGTTATATAGGATGGTGTGTATAGACAGTAGTTATATAGGATGGTGTGTATAGACAGTAGTTATAATAGGATGGTGTGTATAGACAGTAGTTATATAGGATGGTGTGTATATACAGTATAGACAGTAGTTATACTGGATGGTGTGTATAGACAGTATAGACAGTAGTTATATAGGATGGTGTGTATAGACAGTAGTTATATAGGATGGTGTGTATAGACAGTAGTTATATAGGATGGTGTGTATAGACAGTAGTTATATAGGGTGGTGTGTGTAGACAGTAGTTATATAGGGTGGTGTCTGTAGACAGTAGTTATAAAGGATGGTGTGTATAGACAGTAGTTATATAGGGTGGTGTGTATAGACAGTAGTTATATAGGGTGCTGTGTATATACAGCTCTTATCCAGAGCGACTTACATAATCAGTTATGGGCAAGGGCTCAAGGGCTCATCAACATATGTTTTTATTAGTCAGCTCAGGGATTCGAACCAGCGACCTTTCAATTACTGGCCCAACGCTTTTAAACACTTGGCCTCGTCTTAACTGCTTGGCTACCTTCCGCCACCAACTGAACTGGAGTGTGAACCTCGTTCATCTTTCAGTCACCCACATAGGTATATGCTCCTAAAAACCATTGTATATTATTGGGTGATTGGTCAAATTGACCTGCATGTTACGCGCCTGCTTATAAGTGATATACAGGCTCTATTATTTTTAGTTAAGGTACCTTTTTTTCATGTAGTTTACTACTTCTATCACCCTCTGCGGACGGACAGGGGACGTCTTTAACCTCCTGTCTTCTATCACCCTCTGCGGACGGACAGGGGAAGTCTTTAACCTCCTGTCTTCTATCACCCTCTGCGGACGGACAGGGGAAGTCTTTAACCTCCTGTCTTCTATCACCCTCTGCGAACGGACAGGGGAAGTCTTTAACCTCCTGTCTTCTATCACCCTCTGCGGACGGACAGGGGAAGTCTTTAACCTCCTGTCTTCTATCACCCTCTGCGGACGGACAGGGGAAGTCTTTAACCTCCCTCCAACAGGATGCTTCCTCACCGGGTGTGTGTGTAGTTGGTGGGGTCAGGGTGTGTGTGTAGTTGGTGGGGTTAGGGTGTGTGTGTAGTTGGTGGCGTCAGGGTGTTTGTGTAGTTGGTGGGGTCAGGGTGTGTGTGTAGTTGGTGGGGTCAGGGTGTGTGTGTAGTTGGTGTGGTCAGGGTGTGTGTGTAGTTTGTGGGGTCAGGGTGTGTGTGTAGTTGGTGGGGTCAGGGTGTGTGTGTAGTTGGTGGGGTCAGGGTGTGTGTGTAGTTGGTGGCGTCAGGGTGTGTGTGTCTAGTTGGTGGGGTCAGGGTGTGTGTGTAGTTGGGTGTGTGTGTAGTTGGTGGGGTCAGGGTGTGTGTGTAGTTGGTGGCGTCAGGGTGTGTGTGTAGTTGGTGGGGTCAGGGTTTGTGTGTAGTTGGTGGGGTCAGGGTGTGCGTGTAGTTGGTGTGGTCAGGGTGTGCGTGTAGTTGGTGGGGTAAGGGTGTGTGTGTAGTTGGTGGCGTCAGGGTGTGTGTGTAGTTGGTGGCGTCAGGGTGTGTGTGTGTAGTTGGTGGGGTCAGGATGTGTGTGTAGTTGGGTGTGTGTGTAGTTGGTGGGGTCAGGGTGTGTGTGTAGTTGGTGGGGTCAGGGTGTGTGTGTAGTTGGTGTGTGGTGGGGGAATCCTTGTGTCTTTTCAGGGACTCTGAAATGTAATCACAATCCTATGTTCATACCTGGCTTTAACCATGATTAGATTACCATACTAGACTAAGACCTATCTTTAACTGTGTTAGATTACCATACTAGACTAAGACCTGTCTTTAACTGTGTTAGATTACCATACTAGACTAAGACCTGTCTTTAACTGTGTTTCAGATCTTTGAGAATAAAGGAGCCATGATGGGCTGTTCCAACCCCCATCCTCACTGCCAGGTAAGTCAGCCTGTTCCAACCCCCATCCTCACTGCCAGGTAAGCCAGCCTGTTCCAACCTCTATCCTCACTGCCAGGTAAGCCAGCCTGTTCCAACCCCCATCCTCACTGCCAGGTAAGACAGCCTGTTCCAACCCCCATCCTCACTGCCAGGTAAGTCAGCCTGTTCCAACCCCCATCCTCACTGCCAGGTAAGTCAGCCTGTTCCAACCCCCATCCTCACTGCCAGGTAAATCAGCCTGTTCCAAACCCCATCCTCACTGTCAGGTAAGTCAGCCTGTTCCAACCCCCATCCTCACTGTCAGGTAAGTCAGCCTGTTCCAACCCCCATCCTCACTGCCAGGTAAGCCAGCCTTTTCCAACCCCCATCCTCACTGCCAGGTAAGCCAGCCTGTTCCAACCCCCATCCTCACTGTCAGGTAAGTCAGCCTGTTCCAACCTCTATTCTCACTGCCAGGTAAGTCAGCCTGTTCCATCCTCTGGTACCCACTCCTGAAAGAGAGGCAGACCGGTCCAGTATATTACCCTCCAGCAGTCTGTAATAATGGTCATATTGTTGGACCGTACACTACTGTAATACAGCCTGCTACATTAGCTTGTAAGTGTGTGTTTATTTTTTTGTTTTTATCAAGGGGGGCCAGATGCTCGCTGGCTTCCCTTGCATTCAATGCTATGGGAGGCAACAATGTCATACTCTTTATGACCAGACATGATCAGATAGATCAGATAGGCCTAGAAAGAGGGGTACTGTTTTGCTCACTAGGATGCTTTCTCTGGTGAGATACACTACATCTGTGACTAGTTTCAGGAAATTAGATATATGTTGCATGTCACTACTTCACAGGAAAGGCATTTCTACTTATTTGTTTTTTTTGCAAAATGTTTTTTTGGGGCAGAAGTGCCTTCTGGAACATGTGAACTTTGCCTTAATAACAAACTTGTATGCAGTCTGTAAATACAAATAAAATGGTTAAATTACATGCCTAGTTGGTCTAAACACAGAAAAAGTAAGGAATCTTCCCGCTAGCCATGATTGGCTGAGATAATGGCTGGGCTGGACATTCCGAGAGTTCGGATTGGTCTGCCATGTAGCATACTTTTGCCTATAACATGAGCTGCTCAGTATGTGCTGCTCACAGAACGGGACCGCCGAGTGCTGAAGCGCGTAAAAAATGTCTGTCCTCGGTTGCAACACTCACTACTGAGTTCCAAACTGCCTCTGGAGCAACGTCAGCATAATAACTGTTAGTTGGAAGCTTCATGAAATGGGTTTCCATGGCTGAGCAGCCATGGAGCAGCCATTTTAGGCACACAAGCCTAAAATCACCATGCACAATGCCAAGCGTTAGCTGGAGTGGTGTAAAGTTCTCCGCCATTGGACTCTGGTGCAGTGGAAACATGTTCTCTGGAGTGATGAGTCACGCTTCACCATCTGGCAGTCTGACAGACTAATCTGGGTTTGGCAGATGCCAGGAGAACGCTACCTGCCCCAATGCATAGTGCCCACTGTAAAGTTTGGTGTAAGAGGAATGATGGTTTTGGGCTGTTTGATGTTTCGGGCCCCTTAGTTCCAGTGAAGGGAGATCTTAACGCTACAGCATACAATGACATTCTAGATGATTCTGTGCTTCCAACTTTGTGGCAACAGTTTGGGGAATACCCTTTCCTGTTTCAGCATGACAATGCCTCCGTGCACAAAGCGAGGTCCATATAGAAATAGTTTATTGATATCAGTGTGGAAGAACTTGACTGGCCTGCACAGAGCCCTGATCTCAACCCCATCAAACACCTTTCAGATGAATTGGAACGCCGACTCCGAGCCAGGCCTAATCGCCCAACATCAGTGCCCTACCTCACTAATACTCTTGTGGCTGAATGGAAGCAAGTCCCCTCAGCAATGTCCCAACATCTAGTGGAAGCCTTCCCAGAAGAGTGGAGGCTGTTATAGCAGCAATGTTCCATTATCTAGTGGAAAGCCTTCCCAGAAGAGTGGAGGCTGTTATAGCAGCAAAGGGGGGACCAACTCCATATTAATGCCCATGATTTTGGAACGAGATGTTCGACGAGCAGGTGTCCACATGCTTTTGGATATGTAGTATACATTCAGCCTCTTGTGAATTGAAGGAAAATGATGAAACACAGAGAGACGAAGAATACATTTTTTCTTGGTAAATGTTTTGCCTTGCTTCCCTTGGCATCCATGAATACACGCCAATGCAAAGCTGTGCTTACTTCCAGATGTTTGTTGGACACTTTACTCTGGTCTCCAGCTCGTAAAACAAGTCCTTGATTATTCCAACTGTTATTAGATGTTCATTGTGTGTAAAAACAGGTCAGTAAAAGCACTTTATTGAGCGTCCTAAATTGAGCTGCACAGCTGACAGTTTTAAATGTAAAATGATACGCCTTGACTTTTTTTTTCTAAAACACCATTTTTTTTTGTATCTTTGTTGGCTCTCTGGACTGTAAAGGCACTTTGAAGACTGTTACCCAACCAGCATCTCTCCCTCTCTCTCTCTTGCTCCCTCCCTGTCCCCCTCAACTCCCCTGTCTCCTTCTCTGTGTGTGATGGTTTTATAGCATCAAGGACTGTTCAGCCTCTCTGGATGAGCTCAGGATTTGACTAGTTTCTCTGTGGCCAGGGACATTTAATATGGAAACGGAGCAGACTGGGCTGTACCAAAGTACAAAGAGAAGTGGATTAGTCCGTCGTCTAGTGAAGATATCTTTATAAGTTGTGTAAGGAGCTCTCATTAAAGAACATTCCTCTGATGAAGACATCAGAAAACTATGCAGTTTACTGGCATGCTATCTATCACTAGTATTACAGCGAGATGGACAAAGAGAACAGAGAGGGAGTAGAGTGATGTAGTAAGTAACTATCTCCCAGAAGGCTAGTTCCAGCTCTCCTTATCGGAGGCCCTGGGCCCTGAGTAGGCTAGTTCCAGTTCTCCTTATCAGAGGACATAGGTCCTGAGAAGGCTAGTTCCAGCTCTCCTTATCGGAGGCCATGGGTCTTGAGAAGGCTAGTTCCAGCTCTCCTTATCGGGAAGACATGGTCCTGAGAAGGCTCGTTCCAGCTCTCCTTATCGGAGGACATGGGCCCTGAGAAGGCTAGTTCCAGCTCTCCTTATCGGAGGACATGGGCCCTGAGAAGGCTAGTTCCAGCTCCTCTTATCGGAGGACATGGGCCCTGAGAAGGCTAGTTCCAGCTCTCCTTATCGGAGGACATGGGCCCTGAGAAGGCTAGTTTCAGCTCTCCTTATCGGAGGCCATGGGTCCTGAGAAGGCTAGTTCCAGCTCTCCTTATCGGAGGACATGGTCCTGTGAAGGCTCGTTCCAGCTCTCCTTATCAGAGGACATGGCCCTGAGTAGGCTAGTTCCAGCCCCTCTTATCGGAGGACATGGGCCCTGAAAAGGCTCGTTCCAGCTCTCCTTATCGTAGGCCATGGGCCCTGAGTAGGCTAGTTCCAGCTCTCCTAATCGGAGGCCATGGGCCCTGAGAAGGCTAGTTCCAGCTCTCCTTATCGGAGGACATGGGCCCTGAGAAGGCTAGTTCCAGCTGTCCTTATCAGAGGCCATGCGCCCTGAGTAGGCTTGTTCCAGCTCTACTTATCGGAGGCCATGGGCCCTGAGTAGGCTAGTTCCAGCTCTCCTTATCGGAGGCCATGGGCCCTGAGTAGCATAGTTCCAGCTCTCCTTATCGGAGGCCATGGGCCATGAAAAGGCTAGTTCCAGCTCTCCTTATCGGAGGCCATGGGTCCTGAGAAGGCTAGTTCCAGCTCTCCTTATCGGAGGCCATGGGTCCTGAGAAGGCTAGTTCCAGCTCTCCTTATCGGAGGACATGGTCCTGTGAAGGCTCGTTCCAGCTCTCCTTATCAGAGGACATGGCCCTGAGTAGGCTAGTTCCAGCCCCTCTTATCGGAGGACATGGGCCCTGAAAAGGCTCGTTCCAGCTCTCCTTATCGTAGGCCATGGGCCCTGAGTAGGCTAGTTCCAGCTCTCCTAATCGGAGGCCATGGGCCCTGAGAAGGCTAGTTCCAGCTCTCCTTATCGGAGGACATGGGCCCTGAGAAGGCTAGTTCCAGCTGTCCTTATCAGAGGCCATGCGCCCTGAGTAGGCTTGTTCCAGCTCTACTTATCGGAGGCCATGGGCCCTGAGTAGGCTAGTTCCAGCTCTCCTTATCGGAGGCCATGGGCCCTGAGTAGCATAGTTCCAGCTCTCCTTATCGGAGGCCATGGGCCATGAGAAGGCTAGTTCCAGCTCTCCTTATCGGAGGCCATGGGTCCTGAGAAGGCTAGTTCCAGCTCTCCTTATCGGAGGACATGGGCCCTGAGAAGGCTAGTTCCAGCTCTCCTTATCGGAGGACAAGGGCCCTGAGTAGGCTAGTTCCAGCTCTCCTTATCGGAGGCCATGGGCCCTGAGAAGGCTAGTTCCAGCTGTCCTTATCGGATGCCATGGGCCCTGAGTAGGCTAGTTCCAGCTCTCCTTATCGGAGGCAATGGGCCCTGAGAAGGCTAGTTCCAGCTCTCCTTATCGGAGGCCATGGGCCCTGAGAAGGCTAGTTCCAGCTCTCCTTATTGGAGGCCATGGGCCCTGAGTAGGCTAGTTCCAGCTCTCCTTATCGGAGGCCATGGGCCTGAGAAGGCTAGTTCCAGCTCTCCTTATCGGAGGCCATGGGCCCTGAGAAGGCTAGTTCCAGCTCTCCTTATCGGAGGCCATGGGCCCTGAGAAGGCTAGTTCCAGCTCTCCTTATTGGAGGCCATGGGCCCTGAGTAGGCTAGTTCCAGCTCTCCTTATCGGAGGCCATGGGTCCTGAGAAGGCTAGTTCCAGCTCTCCTTTTCAGAGGACATAGGTCCTGAGAAGGCTAGTTCCAGCTCTCCTTATCGGAGGCCATGGGTCCTGAGAAGGCTAGTTCCAGCTCTCCTTATCGGAGGACATGGGTCCTGAGAAGGCTAGTTCCAGCTCTCCTTTTTGCAGGACATGGTCCTGAGAACGCTCGTTCCAGCTCTCCTTATTGGAGGACATGGGCCCTGAGAAGGCTCGTTCCAGCTCTCCTTATCGGAGGACATGGGCCCTGAGAAGGCTAGTTCCAGCTCTCCTTATCGGAGGACATGGGCCCTGAGAAGGCTAGTTCCAGCTCTCCTTATCGGAGGACATGGGCCCTGAGAAGGCTAGTTTCAGCTCTCCTTATCGGAGGACATGGGTCCTGAGAAGGCTAGTTCCAGCTCTCCTTATCGGAGGACATAGTCCTGTGAAGGCTCGTTCCAGCTCTCCTTATCGGAGGACATGGCCCTGAGTAGGCTAGTTCCAGCCCCTCTTATCGGAGGACATGGGCCCTGAAAAGGCTAGTTCCAGCTCTCCTTATCGGAGGCAGTGGGCCCTGAGTAGGCTAGTTCCAGCTCTCCTAATCGGAGGCCATGGGCCCTGAGAAGGCTAGTTCCAGCTCCTCTTATCGGAGGACATGGGCCCTGAGAAGGCTAGTTCCAGCTGTCCTTATCGGATGCCATGGGCCCTGAGTAGGCTTGTTCCAGCTCTACTTATCGGAGGCCATGGGCCCTGAGTAGGCTAGTTCCAGCTCTCCTTATCGGAGGACATGTGCCCTGAGAAGGCTAGTTCCAGCTCTCCTTATCGGAGGACATGGGCCCTGAGAAGGCTAGTTCCAGCTCTCCTTATCGGAGGACATGGGCCCTGAGTAGGCTAGTTCCAGCTCTCCTTATCGGAGGCCATGGGTCCTGAGAAGGCTAGTTCCAGCTCTCTTATCGGAGGACATGGGCCCTGAGTATGCTAGTTCCAGCCCCTCTTATCGGAGGCCATGGGCCCTGAGAAGGCTAGTTCCAGCTGTCCTTATCGGAGGCCATGGGCCCTGAGTAGGCTTGTTCCAGCTCTACTTATCGGAGGCCATGGGCCCTGAGTAGGCTAGGTCCAGCTCTCCTTATCGGAGGCCATGGGCCCTGAGTAGGCTAGTTCCAGCTCTCCTTATCGGAGGCCATGGGTCCTGAGAAGGCTAGTTCCAGCTCTCCTTATCAGAGGCCATGGGCCCTGAGTATGCTAGTTCCAGCTCTCCTTATCGGAGGCCATGGGACATGAGAAGGCTAGTTCCAGCTCTCCTTATCGGAGGCCATGGGCCCTGAGAAGGCTAGTTCCAGCTCTCCTTATTGGAGGCCATGGGCCCTGAGTAGGCTAGTTCCAGCTCTCCTTATTGGAGGCCATGGGCCCTGAGTAGGCTAGTTCCAGCCCCTCTTATCGGAGGACATGGGCCCTGAGAAGGCTAGTTCCAGCTCTCCTTATCGGAGGCCATGGGTCCTGAGAAGGCTAGTTCCAGCTCTCCTTATCAGAGGACATAGGTCCTGAGAAGGCTAGTTCCAGCTCTCCTTATCGGAGGCCATGGGTCCTGAGAAGGCTAGTTCCAGCTCTCCTTATCGGAGGACATGGGTCCTGAGAAGGCTAGTTCCAGCTCTCCTTATCGCAGGACATGGTCCTGAGAACGCTCGTTCCAGCTCTCCTTATTGGAGGACATGGGCCCTGAGAAGGCTCGTTCCAGCTCTCCTTATCGGAGGACATGGGCCCTGAGAAGGCTAGTTCCAGCTCTCCTTATCGGAGGACATGGGCCCTGAGAAGGCTAGTTCCAGCTCTCCTTATCGGAGGACATGGGCCCTGAGAAGGCTAGTTTCAGCTCTCCTTATCGGAGGACATGGGTCCTGAGAAGGCTAGTTCCAGCTCTCCTTATCGGAGGACATGGCCCTGAGTAGGCTAGTTCCAGCCCCTCTTATCGGAGGACATGGGCCCTGAGAAGGCTAGTTCCAGCTCTCCTTATCGGAGGCAGTGGGTCCTGAGAAGGCTAGTTCCAGCTCTCCTTATCAGAGGACATAGGTCCTGAGAAGGCTAGTTCCAGCTCTCCTTATCGGAGGCCATGGGTCCTGAGAAGGCTAGTTCCAGCTCTCCTTATCGGAGGACATGGGTCCTGAGAAGGCTAGTTCCAGCTCTCCTTATCGCAGGACATGGTCCTGAGAACGCTCGTTCCAGCTCTCCTTATTGGAGGACATGGGCCCTGAGAAGGCTCGTTCCAGCTCTCCTTATCGGAGGACATGGGCCCTGAGAAGGCTAGTTCCAGCTCTCCTTATCGGAGGACATGGGCCCTGAGAAGGCTAGTTCCAGCTCTCCTTATCGGAGGACATGGGCCCTGAGAAGGCTAGTTCCAGCTCTCCTTATCGGAGGACATGGGTCCTGAGAAGGCTAGTTCCAGCTCTCCTTATCGGAGGACATAGTCCTGTGAAGGCTCGTTCCAGCTCTCCTTATCGGAGGACATGGCCCTGAGTAGGCTAGTTCCAGCCCCTCTTATCGGAGGACATGGGCCCTGAAAAGGCTAGTTCCAGCTCTCCTTATCGGAGGCAGTGGGCCCTGAGTAGGCTAGTTCCAGCTCTCCTTATCGGAGGACATGGGCCCTGAGAAGGCTAGTTCCAGCTCTCCTTATCGGAGGACATGGGCCCTGAGAAGGCTAGTTCCAGCTCTCCTTATCGGAGGACATGGGCCCTGAGTATGCTAGTTCCAGCTCTCCTTATCGGAGGCCATGGGTCCTGAGAAGGCTAGTTCCAGCTCTCTTATCGGAGGACATGGGCCCTGAGTATGCTAGTTCCAGCTCTCCTTATCGGAGGCCATGGGCCCTGAGAAGGCTAGTTCCAGCTGTCCTTATCGGAGGCCATGGGCCCTGAGTAGGCTTGTTCCAGCTCTACTTATCGGAGGCCATGGGCCCTGAGTAGGCTAGGTCCAGCTCTCCTTATCGGAGGCCATGGGCCCTGAGTAGGCTAGTTCCAGCTCTCCTTATCGGAGGCCATGGGTCCTGAGAAGGCTAGTTCCAGCTCTCCTTATCAGAGGCCATGGGCCCTGAGTATGCTAGTTCCAGCTCTCCTTATCGGAGGCCATGGGACATGAGAAGGCTAGTTCCAGCTCTCCTTATCGGAGGCCATGGGCCCTGAGAAGGCTAGTTCCAGCTCTCCTTATCAGAGGACATAGGTCCTGAGAAGGCTAGTTCCAGCTCTCCTTATCGGAGGCCATGGGTCCTGAGAAGGCTAGTTCCAGCTCTCCTTATCGGAGGACATGGGTCCTGAGAAGGCTAGTTCCAGCTCTCCTTATCGCAGGACATGGTCCTGAGAACGCTCGTTCCAGCTCTCCTTATTGGAGGACATGGGCCCTGAGAAGGCTCGTTCCAGCTCTCCTTATCGGAGGACATGGGCCCTGAGAAGGCTAGTTCCAGCTCTCCTTATCGGAGGACATGGGCCCTGAGAAGGCTAGTTCCAGCTCTCCTTATCGGAGGACATGGGCCCTGAGAAGGCTAGTTTCAGCTCTCCTTATCGGAGGACATGGGTCCTGAGAAGGCTAGTTCCAGCTCTCCTTATCGGAGGACATAGTCCTGTGAAGGCTCGTTCCAGCTCTCCTTATCGGAGGACATGGCCCTGAGTAGGCTAGTTCCAGCCCCTCTTATCGGAGGACATGGGCCCTGAAAAGGCTAGTTCCAGCTCTCCTTATCGGAGGCAGTGGGCCCTGAGTAGGCTAGTTCCAGCTCTCCTTATCGGAGGACATGGGCCCTGAGAAGGCTAGTTCCAGCTCTCCTTATCGGAGGACATGGGCCCTGAGAAGGCTAGTTCCAGCTCTCCTTATCGGAGGACATGGGCCCTGAGTATGCTAGTTCCAGCTCTCCTTATCGGAGGCCATGGGTCCTGAGAAGGCTAGTTCCAGCTCTCTTATCGGAGGACATGGGCCCTGAGTATGCTAGTTCCAGCTCTCCTTATCGGAGGCCATGGGCCCTGAGAAGGCTAGTTCCAGCTGTCCTTATCGGAGGCCATGGGCCCTGAGTAGGCTTGTTCCAGCTCTACTTATCGGAGGCCATGGGCCCTGAGTAGGCTAGGTCCAGCTCTCCTTATCGGAGGCCATGGGCCCTGAGTAGGCTAGTTCCAGCTCTCCTTATCGGAGGCCATGGGTCCTGAGAAGGCTAGTTCCAGCTCTCCTTATCAGAGGCCATGGGCCCTGAGTATGCTAGTTCCAGCTCTCCTTATCGGAGGCCATGGGACATGAGAAGGCTAGTTCCAGCTCTCCTTATCGGAGGCCATGGGCCCTGAGAAGGCTAGTTCCAGCTCTCCTTATTGGAGGCCATGGGCCCTGAGTAGGCTAGTTCCAGCTCTCCTTATTGGAGGCCATGGGCCCTGAGTAGGCTAGTTCCAGCTCTCCTTATCGGAGGCCATGGGCCCTGAGTGGGCTAGTTCCAGCTCTCCTTATCGGAGGACATGGGCCCTGAGTAGGCTAGTTCCAGCTCTCCTTATCGGAGGCAGTGGGTCCTGAGAAGGCTAGTTCCAGCTCTCCTTATCAGAGGACATAGGTCCTGAGAAGGCTAGTTCCAGCTCTCCTTATCGGAGGCCATGGGTCCTGAGAAGGCTAGTTCCAGCTCTCCTTATCGGAGGACATGGGTCCTGAGAAGGCTAGTTCCAGCTCTCCTTATCGCAGGACATGGTCCTGAGAACGCTCGTTCCAGCTCTCCTTATTGGAGGACATGGGCCCTGAGAAGGCTCGTTCCAGCTCTCCTTATCGGAGGACATGGGCCCTGAGAAGGCTAGTTCCAGCTCTCCTTATCGGAGGACATGGGCCCTGAGAAGGCTAGTTCCAGCTCTCCTTATCGGAGGACATGGGCCCTGAGAAGGCTAGTTTCAGCTCTCCTTATCGGAGGACATGGGTCCTGAGAAGGCTAGTTCCAGCTCTCCTTATCGGAGGACATAGTCCTGTGAAGGCTCGTTCCAGCTCTCCTTATCGGAGGACATGGCCCTGAGTAGGCTAGTTCCAGCCCCTCTTATCGGAGGACATGGGCCCTGAAAAGGCTAGTTCCAGCTCTCCTTATCGGAGGCAGTGGGCCCTGAGTAGGCTAGTTCCAGCTCTCCTTATCGGAGGACATGGGCCCTGAGAAGGCTAGTTCCAGCTCTCCTTATCGGAGGACATGGGCCCTGAGAAGGCTAGTTCCAGCTCTCCTTATCGGAGGACATGGGCCCTGAGTATGCTAGTTCCAGCTCTCCTTATCGGAGGCCATGGGTCCTGAGAAGGCTAGTTCCAGCTCTCTTATCGGAGGACATGGGCCCTGAGTATGCTAGTTCCAGCTCTCCTTATCGGAGGCCATGGGCCCTGAGAAGGCTAGTTCCAGCTGTCCTTATCGGAGGCCATGGGCCCTGAGTAGGCTTGTTCCAGCTCTACTTATCGGAGGCCATGGGCCCTGAGTAGGCTAGGTCCAGCTCTCCTTATCGGAGGCCATGGGCCCTGAGTAGGCTAGTTCCAGCTCTCCTTATCGGAGGCCATGGGTCCTGAGAAGGCTAGTTCCAGCTCTCCTTATCAGAGGCCATGGGCCCTGAGTATGCTAGTTCCAGCTCTCCTTATCGGAGGCCATGGGACATGAGAAGGCTAGTTCCAGCTCTCCTTATCGGAGGCCATGGGCCCTGAGAAGGCTAGTTCCAGCTCTCCTTATCAGAGGACATAGGTCCTGAGAAGGCTAGTTCCAGCTCTCCTTATCGGAGGCCATGGGTCCTGAGAAGGCTAGTTCCAGCTCTCCTTATCGGAGGACATGGGTCCTGAGAAGGCTAGTTCCAGCTCTCCTTATCGCAGGACATGGTCCTGAGAACGCTCGTTCCAGCTCTCCTTATTGGAGGACATGGGCCCTGAGAAGGCTCGTTCCAGCTCTCCTTATCGGAGGACATGGGCCCTGAGAAGGCTAGTTCCAGCTCTCCTTATCGGAGGACATGGGCCCTGAGAAGGCTAGTTCCAGCTCTCCTTATCGGAGGACATGGGCCCTGAGAAGGCTAGTTTCAGCTCTCCTTATCGGAGGACATGGGTCCTGAGAAGGCTAGTTCCAGCTCTCCTTATCGGAGGACATAGTCCTGTGAAGGCTCGTTCCAGCTCTCCTTATCGGAGGACATGGCCCTGAGTAGGCTAGTTCCAGCCCCTCTTATCGGAGGACATGGGCCCTGAAAAGGCTAGTTCCAGCTCTCCTTATCGGAGGCAGTGGGCCCTGAGTAGGCTAGTTCCAGCTCTCCTTATCGGAGGACATGGGCCCTGAGAAGGCTAGTTCCAGCTCTCCTTATCGGAGGACATGGGCCCTGAGAAGGCTAGTTCCAGCTCTCCTTATCGGAGGACATGGGCCCTGAGTATGCTAGTTCCAGCTCTCCTTATCGGAGGCCATGGGTCCTGAGAAGGCTAGTTCCAGCTCTCTTATCGGAGGACATGGGCCCTGAGTATGCTAGTTCCAGCTCTCCTTATCGGAGGCCATGGGCCCTGAGAAGGCTAGTTCCAGCTGTCCTTATCGGAGGCCATGGGCCCTGAGTAGGCTTGTTCCAGCTCTACTTATCGGAGGCCATGGGCCCTGAGTAGGCTAGGTCCAGCTCTCCTTATCGGAGGCCATGGGCCCTGAGTAGGCTAGTTCCAGCTCTCCTTATCGGAGGCCATGGGTCCTGAGAAGGCTAGTTCCAGCTCTCCTTATCAGAGGCCATGGGCCCTGAGTATGCTAGTTCCAGCTCTCCTTATCGGAGGCCATGGGACATGAGAAGGCTAGTTCCAGCTCTCCTTATCGGAGGCCATGGGCCCTGAGAAGGCTAGTTCCAGCTCTCCTTATTGGAGGCCATGGGCCCTGAGTAGGCTAGTTCCAGCTCTCCTTATTGGAGGCCATGGGCCCTGAGTAGGCTAGTTCCAGCTCTCCTTATCGGAGGCCATGGGCCCTGAGTGGGCTAGTTCCAGCTCTACTTATCGGAGGACATGGGCCCTGAGTAGGCTAGTTCCAGCTCTCCTTATTGGAGGCCATGGGCCCTGAGTAGGCTAATTCCAGCTCTCCTTATCGGAGGCCATGGGCCCTGAGTAGGCTAGTTCCAGTTCTCCTTATCAGAGGACATAGGTCCTGAGAAGGCTAGTTCCAGCCCTCCTTATCGGAGGCCATGGGTCCTGAGAAGGCTAGTTCCAGCTCTCCTTATCGGAGGACATGGGTCCTGAGAAGGCTAGTTCCAGCTCTCCTTATCGGAAGACATGGTCCTGAGAAGGCTCGTTCCAGCTCTCCTTATCGGAGGACATGGGCCCTGAGAAGGCTAGTTTCAGCTCTCCTTATCGGAGGCCATGGGCCCTGAGAAGGCTCGTTCCAGCTCTCCTTATCGGAGGACATGGGCCCTGAGTAGGCTAGTTCCAGCTCTCCTTTTCGGAGGCCATGGGCCCTGAGAAGGCTAGTTCCAGCTCTCCTAATCGGAGGCCATGGGCCCTGAGAAGGCTAGTTCCAGCTCTCCTTATCGGAGGATATGGGCCCTGAGAAGGCTAGTTCCAGCTGTCCTTATCGGAGGCCATGGGCCCTGAGTAGGCTTGTTCCAGCTCTACTTATCGGAGGCCATGGGCCCTGAGTAGGCTAGTTCCAGCTCTCCCTATCGGAGGACATGGGCCCTGAGTAGGCTAGTTCCAGCTCTCCTTATCGGAGGCCATTGGTCCTGAGAAGGCTAGTTCCAGCTCTCTTATCGGAGGCCATGGTCCCTGAGTAGGCTAGTTCCAGCTCTCCTTATCGGAGGCCATGGGCCCTGAGAAGGCTAGTTCCAGCTGTCCTTATCGGAGGCCATGGGCCCTGAGTAGGCTTGTTCCAGCTCTACTTATCAGAGGCCATGGGCCCTGAGTAGGCTAGTTGCAGCTCTCCTTATCGGAGGCCATGGGCCCTGAGTAGGCTAGTTCCAGCTCTCATTATCGGAGGCCATGGGTCCTGAGAAGGCTGGTTCCAGCTCTCCTTATCGGAGGCCATGGGTCCTGAGAAGGCTTGTTCCAGCTATCCTTATCGGAGGCCAATGGGCCCTGAGTAGGCTAGTTCCAGCTCTCCTTATCGGAGGACATGGGCCCTGAGTAGGCTAGTTCCAGCTCTCCTTATCGGAGGCCATGGGTCCTGAGAAGGCTAGTTCCAGCTCTCTTATCGAAGGACATGGGCCCTGAGTAGGCTAGTTCCAGCTCTCCTTATCGGAGGACATGGTCCTGTGAAGGCTCGTTCCAGCTCTCCTTATCGGAGGGCATGGCCCTGAGTAGGCTAGTTCCAGCCCCTCTTATAGGAGGACATGGGCCCTGAAAAGGCTAGTTCCAGCTCTCCTTATCGGAGGCCATGGGCCCTGAGAAGGCTAGTTCCAGCTCTCCTTATCGGAGGCCATGGGCCCTGAGAAGGCTAGTTCCAGCTCTCCTTATCGGAGGACATGGGCCCTGAGAAGGCTAGTTCCAGCTCTCCTTATCGGAGGACATGGGCCCTGAGAAGGCTAGTTCCAGCTCTCCTTATCGGAGGCCATGGGCCCTGAGAAGGCTCGTTCCAGCTCTCCTTATCGGAGGACATGGGCCCTGAGTAGGCTAGTTCCAGCTCTCCTTATCGGAGGACATGGGCCCTGAGAAGGCTAGTTCCAGCTCTCCTTATCGGAGGCAGTGGGTCCTGAGAAGGCTAGTTCCAGCTCTCCTTATCAGAGGACATAGGTCCTGAGAAGGCTAGTTCCAGCTCTCCTTATCGGAGGCCATGGGTCCTGAGAAGGCTAGTTCCAGCTCTCCTTATCGGAGGACATGGGTCCTGAGAAGGCTAGTTCCAGCTCTCCTTATCGCAGGACATGGTCCTGAGAACGCTCGTTCCAGCTCTCCTTATTGGAGGACATGGGCCCTGAGAAGGCTCGTTCCAGCTCTCCTTATCGGAGGACATGGGCCCTGAGAAGGCTAGTTCCAGCTCTCCTTATCGGAGGACATGGGCCCTGAGAAGGCTAGTTCCAGCTCTCCTTATCGGAGGACATGGGCCCTGAGAAGGCTAGTTTCAGCTCTCCTTATCGGAGGACATGGGTCCTGAGAAGGCTAGTTCCAGCTCTCCTTATCGGAGGACATAGTCCTGTGAAGGCTCGTTCCAGCTCTCCTTATCGGAGGACATGGCCCTGAGTAGGCTAGTTCCAGCCCCTCTTATCGGAGGACATGGGCCCTGAAAAGGCTAGTTCCAGCTCTCCTTATCGGAGGCAGTGGGCCCTGAGTAGGCTAGTTCCAGCTCTCCTTATCGGAGGACATGGGCCCTGAGAAGGCTAGTTCCAGCTCTCCTTATCGGAGGACATGGGCCCTGAGAAGGCTAGTTCCAGCTCTCCTTATCGGAGGACATGGGCCCTGAGTATGCTAGTTCCAGCTCTCCTTATCGGAGGCCATGGGTCCTGAGAAGGCTAGTTCCAGCTCTCTTATCGGAGGACATGGGCCCTGAGTATGCTAGTTCCAGCTCTCCTTATCGGAGGCCATGGGCCCTGAGAAGGCTAGTTCCAGCTGTCCTTATCGGAGGCCATGGGCCCTGAGTAGGCTTGTTCCAGCTCTACTTATCGGAGGCCATGGGCCCTGAGTAGGCTAGGTCCAGCTCTCCTTATCGGAGGCCATGGGCCCTGAGTAGGCTAGTTCCAGCTCTCCTTATCGGAGGCCATGGGTCCTGAGAAGGCTAGTTCCAGCTCTCCTTATCAGAGGCCATGGGCCCTGAGTATGCTAGTTCCAGCTCTCCTTATCGGAGGCCATGGGACATGAGAAGGCTAGTTCCAGCTCTCCTTATCGGAGGCCATGGGCCCTGAGAAGGCTAGTTCCAGCTCTCCTTATTGGAGGCCATGGGCCCTGAGTAGGCTAGTTCCAGCTCTCCTTATTGGAGGCCATGGGCCCTGAGTAGGCTAGTTCCAGCTCTCCTTATCGGAGGCCATGGGCCCTGAGTGGGCTAGTTCCAGCTCTCCTTATCGGAGGACATGGGCCCTGAGTAGGCTAGTTCCAGCTCTCCTTATTGGAGGCCATGGGCCCTGAGTAGGCTAATTCCAGCTCTCCTTATCGGAGGCCATGGGCCCTGAGTAGGCTAGTTCCAGTTCTCCTTATCAGAGGACATAGGTCCTGAGAAGGCTAGTTCCAGCCCTCCTTATCGGAGGCCATGGGTCCTGAGAAGGCTAGTTCCAGCTCTCCTTATCGGAGGACATGGGTCCTGAGAAGGCTAGTTCCAGCTCTCCTTATCGGAAGACATGGTCCTGAGAAGGCTCGTTCCAGCTCTCCTTATCGGAGGACATGGGCCCTGAGAAGGCTAGTTTCAGCTCTCCTTATCGGAGGCCATGGGCCCTGAGAAGTCTCGTTCCAGCTCTCCTTATCGGAGGACATGGGCCCTGAGTAGGCTAGTTCCAGCTCTCCTTTTCGGAGGCCATGGGCCCTGAGAAGGCTAGTTCCAGCTCTCCTAATCGGAGGCCATGGGCCCTGAGAAGGCTAGTTCCAGCTCTCCTTATCGGAGGACATGGGCCCTGAGAAGGCTAGTTCCAGCTGTCCTTATCGGAGGCCATGGGCCCTGAGTAGGCTTGTTCCAGCTCTACTTATCGGAGGCCATGGGCCCTGAGTAGGCTAGTTCCAGCTCTCCTTATCGGAGGACATGGGCCCTGAGTAGGCTAGTTCCAGCTCTCCTTATCGGAGGCCATTGGTCCTGAGAAGGCTAGTTCCAGCTCTCTTATCGGAGGCCATGGTCCCTGAGTAGGCTAGTTCCAGCTCTCCTTATCGGAGGCCATGGGCCCTGAGAAGGCTAGTTCCAGCTGTCCTTATCGGAGGCCATGGGCCCTGAGTAGGCTTGTTCCAGCTCTACTTATCAGAGGCCATGGGACCTGAGTAGGCTAGTTGCAGCTCTCCTTATCGGAGGCCATGGGCCCTGAGTAGGCTAGTTCCAGCTCTCATTATCGGAGGCCATGGGTCCTGAGAAGGCTGGTTCCAGCTCTCCTTATCGGAGGCCATGGGTCCTGAGAAGGCTTGTTCCAGCTATCCTTATCGGAGGCCAATGGGCCCTGAGTAGGCTAGTTCCAGCTCTCCTTATCGGAGGACATGGGCCCTGAGTAGGCTAGTTCCAGCTCTCCTTATCGGAGGCCATGGGTCCTGAGAAGGCTAGTTCCAGCTCTCTTATCGAAGGACATGGGCCCTGAGTAGGCTAGTTCCAGCTCTCCTTATCGGAGGACATGGTCCTGTGAAGGCTCGTTCCAGCTCTCCTTATCGGAGGGCATGGCCCTGAGTAGGCTAGTTCCAGCCCCTCTTATCGGAGGACATGGGCCCTGAAAAGGCTAGTTCCAGCTCTCCTTATCGGAGGCCATGGGCCCTGAGAAGGCTAGTTCCAGCTCTCCTTATCGGAGGCCATGGGCCCTGAGAAGGCTAGTTCCAGCTCTCCTTATCGGAGGACATGGGCCCTGAGAAGGCTAGTTCCAGCTCTCCTTATCGGAGGACATGGGCCCTGAGAAGGCTAGTTCCAGCTCTCCTTATCGGAGGCCATGGGCCCTGAGAAGGCTCGTTCCAGCTCTCCTTATCGGAGGACATGGGCCCTGAGTAGGCTAGTTCCAGCTCTCCTTATCGGAGGCCATGGGCCCTGAGAAGGCTAGTTCCAGCTCTCCTTATCGGAGGCCATGGGCCCTGAGAAGGCTAGTTCCAGCTCTCCTTAATGGAGGCCATGGGCCCTGAGTAGGCTAGTTCCAGCTCTCCTTATTGGAGGTCATGGGCCCTGAGTAGGCTAGTTCCAGCTCTCCTTATCGGAGGCCATGGGCCCTGAGTAGGCTAGTTACAGCTCTCCTTATCGGAGGACATGGGCCCTGAGTTCCAGCTCTCCTTATCGGAGGCCATGGGCCCTGAGAAGGCTAGTTCCAGCTCTCCTTATCGGAGGCCATGGGCCCTGAGAAGGCTAGTTCCAGCTCTCCTTATCGGAGGCCATGGGCCCTGAGAAGGCTAGTTCCAGCTCTCCTTATTGGAGGACATGGGCCCTTAGAAGGCTAGTTCCAGCTCTTCTTATCGGAGGACATCGGCCCTGAGAAGGCTAGTTCCAGCTCTCCTTATCAGAGGACATGGGCCCTGAGAAGGCTAGTACCAGCTCCACTTATCGGAGGACATATGGGCCCTGAGTAGGCTAGTTCCAGCTCTCCTTATCGGAGGCCATGGGCCCTGAGTAGGCTAGTTCCAGTTCTCCTTATCGGAGGACATAGGTCCTGAGAAGGCTAGTTCCAGTTCTCCTAATCGGAGGCCATGGGTCCTGAGAAGGCTAGTTCCAGCTCTCCTTTTCGGAGGACATGGGTCCTGAGAAGGCTAGTTCCAGCTCTCCTTATCGGAAGACATGGTCCTGAGAAGGCTCGTTCCAGCTCTCCTTATCGGAGGACATGGGCCCTGAGAAGGCTCGTTCCAGCTCTCCTTATCGGAGGAGATGGGCCCTGAGAAGGCTAGTTCCAGCTCTCCTTATCGGAGGACATGGGCCCTGAGAAGGCTAGTTCCAGCTCTCCTTATCCGAGGACATGGGCCCTGAGAAGGCTAGTTTCAGCTCTCCTTATCGGAGGCCATGTGTCCTGAGAAGGCTAGTTCCAGCTCTCCTTATCGGAGGACATGGGCCCTAAAAAGGCTAGTTCCAGCCTCTCTTATCGGAGGACATGGGCCCTGAGTAGGCTTGTTCCAGCTCTACTTATCGGAGGCCATGGGCCCTGAGTAGGCTAGTTCCAGCTCTCCTTATCGGAGGCCATGGGCCCTGAGTAGGCTAGTTCCAGCTCTCCTTATCGGAGGCCATGGGCCCTGAGAATGCTAGTTCCAGCTCTCCTTATCGGAGGCCATTGGTCCTGAGAAGGCTAGTTCCAGCTCTCCTATTCGGATGACACGAGCCCTGAGAAGGCTAATTCCAGCTCTCCTTATCGGAGGACATGGGCCCTGAGAAGGCTAGTTCCAGCTCTCCTTATCGTAGGACATGGGCCCTGAGTAGGCTAGTTCCAGCTCTCCTTATCGGAGGCCATTGGTCCTGAGAAGGCTAGTTCCAGCTCTCTTATCGGAGGCCATGGGCCCTGAGTAGGCTAGTTCCAGCTCTCCTTATCGGAGGCCATGGGCCCTGAGAAGGCTAGTTCCAGCTGTCCTTATCGGAGGCCATGGGCCCTGAGTAGGCTTGTTCCAGCTCTACTTATCAGAGGCCATGGGCCCTGAGTAGGCTAGTTGCAGCTCTCCTTATCGGAGGCCATGGGCCCTGAGTAGGCTAGTTCCAGCTCTCCTTATCGGAGGCCATGGGTCCTGAGAAGGCTTGTTCCAGCTCTCCTTATCCGAGGCCATGGGCCCTGAGTAGGCTAGTTCCAGCTCTCCTTATCGGAGGCCATGGGCCCTGAGTAGGCTAGTTCCAGCTCTCCTTATCGGAGGCCAATGGGCCCTGAGTAGGCTAGTTCCAGCTCTCCTTATCGGAGGACATGGGCCCTGAGAAGGCTAGTTCCAGCTCTCCTTATCGGAGGACATGGGCCCTGAGAAGGCTAGTTCCAGCTCTCCTTATCGGAGGACATGGGCCCTGAGTAGGCTAGTTCCAGCTCTCCTTATCGGAGGCCATGGGTCCTGAGAAGGCTAGTTCCAGCTCTCTTATCGGAGGACATGGGCCCTGAGTAGGCTAGTTCCAGCTCTCCTTATCGGAGGCCATGGGCCCTGAGAAGGCTAGTTCCAGCTCTCCTTATCGGAAGCCATGGCCCTGAGAAGGCTAGTTTCAGCTCTCCTTATCTGAGGCCATGGCCCTTAGAAGGCTAGTTCCAGCTCTCCTTATCGGAGGCCATGGGCCCTGAGTAGGCTAGTTCCAACTCTCCTTATCGGAGGCCATGGGCCCTGAGAAGGCTAGTTCCAGCTCTCCTTACCGGAGGACATGGGCCCTGAGAAGGCTAGTTCCAGCTCTGCTTATCGGAGGCCATGGGCCCTGAGTAGGCTAGTTCCAGCTGTCCTTATCGGAGGCCATGGGCCCTGAGTAGGCTAGTTCCAGCTCTCCTTATCGGAGGCCATGGGCCCTGAGTAGGCTAGTTCCAGCTCTCCTTATCGGAGGCCATGGGCCCTGAGTAGGCTAGTTCCAGCTGTCCTTATCGGAGGCCATGGGCCCTGAGTAGGCTTGTTCCAGCTCTACTTATCAGAGGCCATGGGCCCTGAGTAGGCTAGTTGCAGCTCTCCTTATCGGAGGCCATGGGCCCTGAGTAGGCTAGTTCCAGCTCTCCTTATCGGAGGCCATGGGTCCTGAGAAGGCTTGTTCCAGCTCTCCTTATCCGAGGCCATGGGCCCTGAGTAGGCTAGTTCCAGCTCTCCTTATCGGAGGCCATGGGCCCTGAGTAGGCTAGTTCCAGCTCTCCTTATCGGAGGCCAATGGGCCCTGAGTAGGCTAGTTCCAGCTCTCCTTATCGGAGGACATGGGCCCTGAGAAGGCTAGTTCCAGCTCTCCTTATCGGAGGACATGGGCCCTGAGAAGGCTAGTTCCAGCTCTCCTTATCGGAGGACATGGGCCCTGAGTAGGCTAGTTCCAGCTCTCCTTATCGGAGGCCATGGGTCCTGAGAAGGCTAGTTCCAGCTCTCTTATCGGAGGACATGGGCCCTGAGTAGGCTAGTTCCAGCTCTCCTTATCGGAGGCCATGGGCCCTGAGAAGGCTAGTTCCAGCTCTCCTTATCGGAAGCCATGGCCCTGAGAAGGCTAGTTTCAGCTCTCCTTATCTGAGGCCATGGCCCTTAGAAGGCTAGTTCCAGCTCTCCTTATCGGAGGCCATGGGCCCTGAGTAGGCTAGTTCCAACTCTCCTTATCGGAGGCCATGGGCCCTGAGAAGGCTAGTTCCAGCTCTCCTTACCGGAGGACATGGGCCCTGAGAAGGCTAGTTCCAGCTCTGCTTATCGGAGGCCATGGGCCCTGAGTAGGCTAGTTCCAGCTGTCCTTATCGGAGGCCATGGGCCCTGAGTAGGCTAGTTCCAGCTCTCCTTATCGGAGGCCATGGGCCCTGAGTAGGCTAGTTCCAGCTCTCCTTATCGGAGGCCATGGGCCCTGAGTAGGCTAGTTCCAGCTCTCCTTATCGGAGGCCATGGGCCCTGAGTAGGCTAGTTCCAGCTGTCCTTATCGGAGGCCATGGGCCCTGAGTAGGCTTGTTCCAGCTCTACTTATCAGAGGCCATGGGCCCTGAGTAGGCTAGTTGCAGCTCTCCTTATCGGAGGCCATGGGCCCTGAGTAGGCTAGTTCCAGCTCTCCTTATCGGAGGCCATGGGTCCTGAGTAGGCTTGTTCCAGCTCTCCTTATCCGAGGCCATGGGCCCTGAGTAGGCTAGTTCCAGCTCTCCTTATCGGAGGCCATGGGCCCTGAGTAGGCTAGTTCCAGCTCTCCTTATCGGAGGCCAATGGGCCCTGAGTAGGCTAGTTCCAGCTCTCCTTATCGGAGGACATGGGCCCTGAGAAGGCTAGTTCCAGCTCTCCTTATCGGAGGACATGGGCCCTGAGAAGGCTAGTTCCAGCTCTCCTTATCGGAGGACATGGGCCCTGAGTAGGCTAGTTCCAGCTCTCCTTATCGGAGGCCATGGGTCCTGAGAAGGCTAGTTCCAGCTCTCTTATCGGAGGACATGGGCCCTGAGTAGGCTAGTTCCAGCTCTCCTTATCGGAGGCCATGGGCCCTGAGAAGGCTAGTTCCAGCTCTCCTTATCGGAAGCCATGGCCCTGAGAAGGCTAGTTTCAGCTCTCCTTATCTGAGGCCATGGCCCTTAGAAGGCTAGTTCCAGCTCTCCTTATCGGAGGCCATGGGCCCTGAGTAGGCTAGTTCCAACTCTCCTTATCGGAGGCCATGGGCCCTGAGAAGGCTAGTTCCAGCTCTCCTTACCGGAGGACATGGGCCCTGAGAAGGCTAGTTCCAGCTCTGCTTATCGGAGGCCATGGGCCCTGAGTAGGCTAGTTCCAGCTGTCCTTATCGGAGGCCATGGGCCCTGAGTAGGCTAGTTCCAGCTCTCCTTATCGGAGGCCATGGGCCCTGAGTAGGCTAGTTCCAGCTCTCCTTATCGGAGGCCATGGGTCCTGAGAAGGCTAGTTCCAGCTCTCTTATCGGAGGACATGGGCCCTGAGTAGGCTAGTTCCAGCTCTCCTTATCGGAGTTCATGGGCCCTGAGAAGGCTAGTTCCAGCTCTCCTTATCGGAGGCCATGGCCCTGAGAAAGCTAGTTTCAGCTCTCCTTATCTGAGGCCATGGCCCTTAGAAGGCTTGTTCCAGCTCTCCTTATCGGAGGCCATGGGCCCTGAGTAGGCTAGTTCCAACTCTCCTTATCATAGGCCATGGGCCCTGAGTAGGCTAGTTCCAGCTCTCCTTATCGGAGGACATTGGCCCTGAGAAGGCTAGTTCCAGCTCTGCTTATCGGAGGCCATGGGCCCTGAGTAGGCTAGTTCCAGCTCTATAGGTTTTGAGTTTTACCGTCTTTTGAGACATAAGCCACAACTTATTTGTTTCAGTCTTTGCTAGTTACAGCAAACTTGGCCTGTTCCAATTGTATATCCTCTATATGACTACACAGCATGCCTTTCGTTGTATTTAATATGGGGATTCAAAGTTGATTACACACGACCTAAACAGAAAATAGTATTCTAATCAACTCTTACTTTCATCTCCACCCCTCTGCATGCTGATAGACAGACTGACACCACTAGGGACTTCTGAGAGCGTATGTCACTTCAATTTACTCTACCAACATCCACAATGTGTTGTTTTCACAACTCATAATAAAATAGCTTTCATGTCATGACAAATATGTAATTTAAAGGTTGAAAACTCTGTTGACTGATACCATGTTGTCAGGACATCAGACATTTGATTTCCTTTAGCAAGTAGATTATATAAGAGTCAACAACTCTTAATGAGATATCATCGCCTCAGTATGAATCCGAAATATCTAAAGGGAAAATGTACATTAATGGAATGATATCAACTGCCTCCCATTCTATACGTACAGCTACAGAAATGCGGATATAGTTTCGTCCTTTGCTTCTGAAGCTTTGTCAATAGTCTCAATAATCTCAATAGTCTCAATAATAATGCCTCTCTATTACAATGTGTTAAGAAGGGACACCACAGACATTTCAAGACTTCCGGTATACTTCAGTGTTTAATATAAAACTGGTTCCATGGTTGAGGCAGGAGACATGTATAGCATCGTGTAAAGAAGAGGCCCATCTATAAAGTAGCTGCATACTGAAATAGTGGCCAAGTGTAGAAGCTATAATCATTGACGTCCCAGAATGCAGTGCTAGTGAGCAGTAGCAGTCACCTGAAGCTCCCAACCTGAGAATTTATTTTCTATCTAATCCTTTGATTAAGCGTATTATTTTTCAAATCTGAAAGCTGACACATCAAGACATGTACAGTGAATTCAGAAAGTATTCAGGCCCCTTCCTTTATTCCACTTGTTACGTTACAGCTTTATTCTAAAATGGATTCAAAGTAGGAAAGTAATTCTGCTTTGAAAGCTGATAATCTTCACAAAATGGCCTTTGAATGTTTTGGTACTAATACTGGAGAGCCCTTCTTCTTCTTAAGCTTTGGCCCCACCCATCCCGTTTCTACCTTTCCTTTACTCCCCCCAGCCTCACTATTATAACTAACCTTTACTCCCCCCAGCCTCACTATTATAACTAACCTTTACTCCCCCCAGCCTCTCTATTATAACTAACCTTTACTCCCCCCAGCCTCTCTATTATAACTAACCTTTACTCCCCCCAGCCTCTCTATTATAACTAACCTTTACTCCCCCCAGCCTCTCTATTATAACTAACCTTTACTCCCCCCAGCCTCACTATTATAACTAACCTTTACTCCCCCCAGCCTCTCTATTATTACTAACCTTTACTACCTTTCCTTTACTCCCCCCAGCCTCACTATTATAACTAACCTTTACTCCCTCCAGCCTCTCTATTATAACTAACCTTTACTCCCCCCAGCCTCTCTATTATAACTAACCTTTACTCCCCCCAGCCTCTCTATTATAACTAACCTTTACTACCTTTCCTTTACTCCCCCCAGCCTCACTATTATAACTAACCTTTACTCCCCCCAGCCTCACTATTATAACTAACCTTTACTCCCCCCAGCCTCTCTATTATAACTAACCTTTACTCCCCCCAGCCTCACTATTATAACTAACCTTTACTCCCCCCAGCCTCTCTATTATAACTAACCTTTACTCCCCCCAGCCTCACTATTATAACTAACCTTTACTACCTTTACTCCCCCCAGCCTCTCTATTATAACTAACCTTTACTCCCCCCAGCCTCTCTATTATAACTAACCTTTACTACCTTTACTCCCCCCAGCCTCACTATTATAACTAACCTTTACTACCTTTACTCCCCCCAGCCTCACTATTATAACTAACCTTTACTACCTTTACTCCCCCCAGCCTCTCTATTATAACTAACCTTTACTCCCCCCAGCCTCTCTATTATAACTAACCTTTACTACCTTTACTCCCCCCAGCCTCTCTATTATAACTAACCTTTACTCCCCCCAACCTCTCTATTATAACTAACCTTTACTCCCCCCAGCCTCTCTATTATAACTAACCTTTACTCCCCCCAGCCTTTCTATTATAACTAACCTTTACTCCCCCCAGCCTCACTATTATAACTAACCTTTACTCCCCCCAGCCTCTCTATTATAACTAACCTTTACTCCCCCCAGCCTCTCTATTATAACTAACCTTTACTCCCCCCAGCCTTTCTATTATAACTAACCTTTACTCCCCCCAGCCTCACTATTATAACTAACCTTTACTCCCCCCAGCCTCTCTATTATAACTAACCTTTACTCCCCCCAGCCTCTCTATTATAACTAACCTTTACTCCCCCAGGCTCACTATTATAACTAACCTTTACTCCCCCCAGCCTCTCTATTATAACTAACCTTTACTCCCCCCAGCCTCTCTATTATAACTAACCTTTACTCCCCCCAGCCTCACTATTATAACTAACCTTTACTCCCCCCAGCCTCTCTATTATAACTAACCTTTACTCCCCCCAGCCTCTCTATTATAACTAACCTTTACTCCCCCCAGCCTCTCTATTATAACTAACCTTTACTCCCCCCAGCCTCTCTATTATAACTAACCTTTACTCCCCCCAGCCTCACTATTATAACTAACCTTTACTCCCCCCAGCCTCTCTATTATAACTAACCTTTACTCCCCCCAGCCTCTCTATTATAACTAACCTTTACTACGTTTCCTTTACTCCCCTCAGCCTCTCTCTATTATAACAAACTAACCCTAACCCTAACCCTAATCTCCATGTTGTTGCTCTGCTCTGCTGTCCATCCATCTCCATGTTGTTTCTCTGCTGTCCATCCATTTCCATGTTGCTGCTCTGCTGTCCATCCATCTCCATGTTTTTGCTCTGCTGTCCATCCCTCTCCATGTTGTTGCTCTGCTGTCCATCCATCTCCATGTTGTTGCTCTGCTGTCCATCCATCTCCATGTTGCTCTGCTCTGCTGTACATCCATCTCCATGTTGTTGCTGCTCTGCTGTCCATCCATCTCCATGTTGTTGTTGCTCTGCTGTCCATCCATCTCCATGTTGCTGCTCTGCTGTCCATCCATCTCCATGTTGTTGTTGCTCTGCTCTGCTGTCCATCCATCTCCATGTTGCTGCTCTGCTGTCCATCCATCTCCATGTTGCTCTGCTCTGCTGTCCATCCATCTCCATGTTGTTGCTGCTCTGCTGTCCATCCATCTCCATGTTGTTGTTGCTCTGCTGTCCATCCATCTCCATGTTGCTGCTCTGCTGTCCATCCATCTCCATGTTGTTTCTCTGCTGTCCATCCATCTCCATGTTGCTGCTCTGCTCTGCTGTCCATCCATCTCCATGTTGTTGCTCTGCTGTCCATCCATCTCCATGTTGCTCTGCTCTGCTGTCCATCCATCTCCATGTTGTTGCTCTGCTGTCCATCCATCTCCATGTTGCTGCTCTGCTCTCCATCCATCTCCATGTTGTTTCTCTGCTGTCCATCCATCTCCATGTTGTTGTTGCTCTGCTGTCCATCCATCTACATTTTGCTGCTCTGCTGTCCATCCATTTCCATGTTGTTGTTGCTCTGCTCTGCTGTCCATCCATTTCCATGTTGTTGCTCTGCTCTGCTGTCCATCCATCTCCATGTTGCTGCTCTGCTGTCCATCCATCTCCATGTTGCTGCTCTGCTGTCCATCCATTTCCATGTTGTTGTTGCTCTGCTCTGCTCTCCATCCATCTCCATGTTGTTGTTGCTCTGCTCTCCATCCATCTCCATGTTGTTGTTGCTCTCCTCTGCTGTCCATCCATCTCCATGTTGTTGCTCTGCTGTCCATCCATCTCCATGTTGCTGCTCTGCTCTGCTGTCCATCCATCTCCATGTTGCTGCTCTGCTGTCCATCCATCTCCATTTTGCTGCTCTGCTGTCCATCCATTTCCATGTTGTTGTTGCTCTGCTCTGCTGTCCATCCATCTCCATGTTGTTGCTGCTCTGCTGTCCATCCATCTCCATGTTGCTGCTCTGCTGTCCATCCATCTCCATGTTGTTGCTCTGCTGTCCATCCATCTCCATGTTGTTGCTCTGCTGTCCATCCATCTCCATGTTGCTCTGCTCTGCTGTCCATCCATCTCCATGTTGTTGCTGCTCTGCTGTCCATCCATCTCCATGTTGTTGTTGCTCTGCTGTCCATCCATCTCCATGTTGCTGCTCTGCTGTCCATCCATCTCCATGTTGTTGTTGCTCTGCTCTGCTGTCCATCCATCTCCATGTTGCTGCTCTGCTCTCCATCCATCTCCATTTTGTTTCTCTGCTGTCCATCCATCTCCATGTTGCTCTTCTGCTGTCCATCCATCTCCATGTTGCTGCTCTGCTGTCCATCCATCTCCATTTTGCTGCTCTGCTGTCCATCCATTTCCATGTTGTTGTTGCTCTGCTCTGCTGTCCATCCATCTCCATGTTGCTGCTCTGCTGTCCATCCATCTCCATGTTGCTGCTCTGCTGTCCATCCATTTCCATGTTGTTGTTGCTCTGCTCTGCTCTCCATCCATCTCCATGTTGTTGTTGCTCTGCTCTCCTTCCATCTCCATGTTGTTGTTGCTCTCCTCTGCTGTCCATCCATCTCCATGTTGTTGCTCTGCTGTCCATCCATCTCCATGTTGCTGCTCTGCTCAACTGTCCATCCATCTCCATGTTGCTGCTCTGCTGTCCATCCATCTCCATTTTGCTGCTCTGCTGTCCATCCATTTCCATGTTGTTGTTGCTCTGCTCTGCTGTCCATCCATCTCCATGTTGTTGCTGCTCTGCTGTCCATCCATCTCCATGTTGCTGCTCTGCTGTCCATCCATCTCCATGTTGTTGCTCTGCTGTCCATCCATCTCCATGTTGTTGCTCTGCTGTCCATCCATCTCCATGTTGCTCTGCTCTGCTGTCCATCCATCTCCATGTTGTTGCTGCTCTGCTGTCCATCCATCTCCATGTTGTTGTTGCTCTGCTGTCCATCCATCTCCATGTTGCTGCTCTGCTGTCCATCCATCTCCATGTTGTTGTTGCTCTGCTCTGCTGTCCATCCATCTCCATGTTGTTTCTCTGCTGTCCATCCATCTTCATGTTGTTGCTCTTCTGTCCATCCATCTCCATGTTGTTGCTGCTCTGCTGTCCATCCATCTCCATGTTGCTGCTCTGTTGTCCATCCATCTCCATGTTGCTGCTCTGCTGTCCATCCATCTTCATGTTGTTGCTCTGCTGTCCATCCATCTCCATGTTGTTGCTCTGCTGTCCATCCATCTCCATGTTGCTGCTCTGCTCTGCTGTCCATCCATCTCCATGTTATTGCTCTGCTGTCCATCCATCTCCATGTTGCTCTGTCCTGCTGTCCATCCATCTCCATGTTGTTGCTGCTCTGCTGTCCATCCATCTCCATGTTGTTGTTGCTCTGCTGTCCATCCATCTCCATGTTGCTGCTCTGCTGTCCATCCATCTCCATGTTGCTGCTCTGCTGTCCATCCATCTCCATGTTGTTGCTGCTCTGTTGTCCATCCATCTCCATGTTGCTGCTCTGCTGTCCATCCATCTTCATGTTGTTGCTCTGCTGTCCATCCATCTCCATGTTGTTGCTCTGCTGTCCATCCATCTCCATGTTGCTGCTCTGCTCTGCTGTCCATCCATCTCCATGTTATTGCTCTGCTGTCCATCCATCTCCATGTTGCTCTGTCCTGCTGTCCATCCATCTCCATGTTGTTGCTGCTCTGCTGTCCATCCATCTCCATGTTGTTGTTGCTCTGCTGTCCATCCATCTCCATGTTGCTGCTCTGCTGTCCATCCATCTCCATGTTGCTGTTGCTCTGCTCTGCTGTCCATCCATCTCCATGTTGCTGCTCTGCTGTCCATCCATCTCCATGTTGTTTCTCTGCTGTCCATCCATCTTCATGTTGCTGTTCTGCTCTCCATCCATCTCCATGTTGTTGCTCTGCTGTCCATCCATCTCCATGTTGCTGCTCTGCTGTCCATCCATCTCCATGCTGTTGTTGCTCTGCTCTGCTGTACATCCATCTCCATGTTGTTGCTGCTCTGCTGTTCCTCCATCTCCATGTTGTTGCTCTGCTGTCCATCCATCTCCATGTTGTTGCTCTGCTGTCTATCCATATCCATGTTTTTAATGCTCTGCTGTCCATCCATCTCCATGTTGTTGCTGCTCTGCTCTTTCCTCCATCTCCATGTTGTTGCTCTGCTGTCCATCCATCTCCATGTTGCTGCTCTGCTGTCCATCCATCATGTTGTTGTTGCTCTGATCTGCGGTCCATCCATCTCCATGTTGTTGCTCTGCTGTCCATCCATCTCCATGTTGCTGCTCTGCTGTCCATCCATCTCCATGTTGCTGCTCTGCTGTCCATCCATCTCCATGTTGTTGTTGCTCTGCTCTGCTGTCCATCCATCTCCACGTTGTTGCTGCTCTGCTGTCCATCCATTTCCATGGTGTTGCTCTGCTGTCCATCCATCTCCATGTTGTTTCTCTGCTGTCCATCCGTCTCCATGTTGTTGCTTCTCTGCTGTCCATCCATCTCCATGTTGCTGCTCTGCTGTCCATCCATCTCCATGTTGTTGTTGCTCTGCTTTGCTGTCCATCCATCTCCATGTTGTTGCTCTGCTATCCATCCATCTCCATGTTGTTGTTGCTCTGCTCTGCTGTCCATCCATCTCCATGCTGTTGCTCTGCTGTCCATCCATCTCCATGTTGCTGCTCTGCTCTCCATCCATCTCCATGTTGTTGCTCTGCTGTCCATCCATCTCCATGTCGTTGCTCTGCTGTCCATCCATCTCCATGTTGCTGCTCTGCTGTCCATCCATCTCCATGTCGTTGCTCTGCTGTCCATCCATCTCCATGTTGTTGTTGCTCTTCTCTTCTGTCCATCCATCTCCATGTTGTTGTTGCTCTGCTCTGCTGTCCATCCATCTTCATGTTGTTGTTGCTCTGCTGTCCATCCATCTCCATGTTGTTGCTCTGCTCTGCTGTCTATCCATCTCCATGTTATTGATCTGCTGTCCATCCATCTTCATGTTGCTGCTCTGCTGTCCATCCATTTCCATGTTGTTGTTGCTCTGCTCTGCTCTCCATCCATCTCCATGTTGTTGTTGCTCTGCTCTCCATCCATCTCCATGTTGTTGTTGCTCTCCTCTGCTGTCCATCCATCTCCATGTTGTTGCTCTGCTGTCCATCCATCTCCATGTTGCTGCTCTGCTGTCCATCCATCTTCATGTTGTTGCTCTTCTGTCCATCCATCTCCATGTTGTTGCTGCTCTGCTGTCCATCCATCTCCATGTTGCTGCTCTGTTGTCCATCCATCTCCATGTTGTTGCTCTGCTGTCCATCCATCTCCATGTTGCTGCTCTGCTCTCCATCCATCTCCATGTTGTTTCTCTGCTGTCCATCCATCTCCATGTTGCTGCTCTGCTGTCCATCCATCTCCATGTTGCTGCTCTGCTGTCCATCCATCTCCATTTTGCTGCTCTGCTGTCCATCCATTTCCATGTTGTTGTTGCTCTGCTCTGCTCTCCATCCATTTCCATGTTGTTGTTGCTCTGCTCTGCTCTCCATCCATCTCCATGTTGTTGTTGCTCTGCTCTCCATCCATCTCCATGTTGTTGTTGCTCTCCTCTGCTGTCCATCCATCTCCATGTTGTTGCTCTGCTGTCCATCCATCTCCATGTTGCTGCTCTGCTCTGCTGTCCATCCATCTTCATGTTGTTCCTCTGCTGTCCATCCATCTCCATGTTGTTGCTGCTCTGCTGTCCATCCATCTCCATGTTGCTGCTCTGCTCTGCTGTCCATCCATCTTCATGTTGTTGCTCTGCTGTCCATCCATCTCCATGTTGTTGCTGCTCTGCTGTCCATCCATCTCCATGTTGCTGCTCTGCTCTGCTGTCCATCCATCTTCATGTTGTTGCTCTGCTGTCCATCCATCTCCATGTTGTTGTTGCTCTTCTCTTCTGTCCATCCATCTCCATGTTGTTGTTGCTCTCCTCTGCTGTCCATCCATCTCCATGTTGTTGCTCTGCTGTCCATCCATCTCCATGTTGCTGCTCTGCTGTCCATCCATCTTCATGTTGTTGCTCTGCTGTCCATCCATCTCCATGTTGTTGCTGCTCTGCTGTCCATCCGTCTCCATTTTGCTGCTCTGTTGTCCATCCATCTCCATGTTGCTGCTCTGCTGTCCATCCATCTTCATGTTGTTGCTCTGCTGTCCATCCATCTCCATGTTGTTGCTCTGCTGTCCATCCATCTCCATGTTGCTGCTCTGCTCTGCTGTCCATCCATCTCCATGTTATTGCTCTGCTGTCCATCCATCTCCATGTTGCTCTGTCCTGCTGTCCATCCATCTCCATGTTGTTGCTGCTCTGCTGTCCATCCATCTCCATGTTGCTGCTCTGCTGTCCATCCATCTCCATGTTGTTGTTGCTCTGCTCTGCTGTCCATCCATCTCCATGTTGCTGCTCTGCTGTCCATCCATCTCCATGTTGTTTCTCTGCTGTCCATCCATCTCCATGTTGCTGCTCTGCTGTCCATCCATCTCCATGTTGTTGTTGCTCTGCTCTGCTGTCCATCCATCTCCATGTTGCTGCTCTGCTGTCCATCCATCTCCATGTTGCTCTGCTCTGCTGTCCATCCATCTCCATGTTGTTGCTGCTCTGCTGTCCATCCATCTCCATGTTGTTGTTGCTCTGCTGTCCATCCATCTCCATGTTGCTGCTCTGCTGTCCATCCATCTCCATGTTGTTTCTCTGCTGTCCATCCATCTCCATGTTGCTGCTCTGCTCTGCTGTCCATCCATCTCCATGTTGTTGCTCTGCTGTCCATCCATCTCCATGTTGCTCTGCTCTGCTGTCCATCCATCTCCATGTTGTTGCTCTGCTGTCCATCCATCTCCATGTTGCTGCTCTGCTCTCCATCCATCTCCATGTTGTTTCTCTGCTGTCCATCCATCTCCATGTTGTTGTTGCTCTGCTGTCCATCCATCTACATTTTGCTGCTCTGCTGTCCATCCATTTCCATGTTGTTGTTGCTCTGCTCTGCTGTCCATCCATTTCCATGTTGTTGCTCTGCTCTGCTGTCCATCCATCTCCATGTTGCTGCTCTGCTGTCCATCCATCTCCATGTTGCTGCTCTGCTGTCCATCCATTTCCATGTTGTTGTTGCTCTGCTCTGCTCTCCATCCATCTCCATGTTGTTGTTGCTCTGCTCTCCATCCATCTCCATGTTGTTGTTGCTCTCCTCTGCTGTCCATCCATCTCCATGTTGTTGCTCTGCTGTCCATCCATCTCCATGTTGCTGCTCTGCTCTGCTGTCCATCCATCTCCATGTTGCTGCTCTGCTGTCCATCCATCTCCATTTTGCTGCTCTGCTGTCCATCCATTTCCATGTTGTTGTTGCTCTGCTCTGCTGTCCATCCATCTCCATGTTGTTGCTGCTCTGCTGTCCATCCATCTCCATGTTGCTGCTCTGCTGTCCATCCATCTCCATGTTGTTGCTCTGCTGTCCATCCATCTCCATGTTGTTGCTCTGCTGTCCATCCATCTCCATGTTGCTCTGCTCTGCTGTCCATCCATCTCCATGTTGTTGCTGCTCTGCTGTCCATCCATCTCCATGTTGTTGTTGCTCTGCTGTCCATCCATCTCCATGTTGCTGCTCTGCTGTCCATCCATCTCCATGTTGTTGTTGCTCTGCTCTGCTGTCCATCCATCTCCATGTTGCTGCTCTGCTCTCCATCCATCTCCATTTTGTTTCTCTGCTGTCCATCCATCTCCATGTTGCTCTTCTGCTGTCCATCCATCTCCATGTTGCTGCTCTGCTGTCCATCCATCTCCATTTTGCTGCTCTGCTGTCCATCCATTTCCATGTTGTTGTTGCTCTGCTCTGCTGTCCATCCATTTCCATGTTGTTGCTCTGCTCTGCTGTCCATCCATCTCCATGTTGTTGCTGCTCTGCTGTCCATCCATCTCCATGTTGCTGCTCTGCTGTCCATCCATCTCCATGTTGCTGCTCTGCTGTCCATCCATTTCCATGTTGTTGTTGCTCTGCTCTGCTCTCCATCCATCTCCATGTTGTTGTTGCTCTGCTCTCCTTCCATCTCCATGTTGTTGTTGCTCTCCTCTGCTGTCCATCCATCTCCATGTTGTTGCTCTGCTGTCCATCCATCTCCATGTTGCTGCTCTGCTCAACTGTCCATCCATCTCCATGTTGCTGCTCTGCTGTCCATCCATCTCCATTTTGCTGCTCTGCTGTCCATCCATTTCCATGTTGTTGTTGCTCTGCTCTGCTGTCCATCCATCTCCATGTTGTTGCTGCTCTGCTGTCCATCCATCTCCATGTTGCTGCTCTGCTGTCCATCCATCTCCATGTTGTTGCTCTGCTGTCCATCCATCTCCATGTTGTTGCTCTGCTGTCCATCCATCTCCATGTTGCTCTGCTCTGCTGTCCATCCATCTCCATGTTGTTGCTGCTCTGCTGTCCATCCATCTCCATGTTGTTGTTGCTCTGCTGTCCATCCATCTCCATGTTGCTGCTCTGCTGTCCATCCATCTCCATGTTGTTGTTGCTCTGCTCTGCTGTCCATCCATCTCCATGTTGTTTCTCTGCTGTCCATCCATCTTCATGTTGTTGCTCTTCTGTCCATCCATCTCCATGTTGTTGCTGCTCTGCTGTCCATCCATCTCCATGTTGCTGCTCTGTTGTCCATCCATCTCCATTTTGCTGCTCTGCTGTCCATCCATCTTCATGTTGTTGCTCTGCTGTCCATCCATCTCCATGTTGTTGCTCTGCTGTCCATCCATCTCCATGTTGCTGCTCTGCTCTGCTGTCCATCCATCTCCATGTTATTGCTCTGCTGTCCATCCATCTCCATGTTGCTCTGTCCTGCTGTCCATCCATCTCCATGTTGTTGCTGCTCTGCTGTCCATCCATCTCCATGTTGTTGTTGCTCTGCTGTCCATCCATCTCCATGTTGCTGCTCTGCTGTCCATCCATCTCCATGTTGCTGCTCTGCTGTCCATCCATCTCCATGTTGTTGCTGCTCTGTTGTCCATCCATCTCCATGTTGCTGCTCTGCTGTCCATCCATCTTCATGTTGTTGCTCTGCTGTCCATCCATCTCCATGTTGTTGCTCTGCTGTCCATCCATCTCCATGTTGCTGCTCTGCTCTGCTGTCCATCCATCTCCATGTTATTGCTCTGCTGTCCATCCATCTCCATGTTGCTCTGTCCTGCTGTCCATCCATCTCCATGTTGTTGCTGCTCTGCTGTCCATCCATCTCCATGTTGTTGTTGCTCTGCTGTCCATCCATCTCCATGTTGCTGCTCTGCTGTCCATCCATCTCCATGTTGCTGTTGCTCTGCTCTGCTGTCCATCCATCTCCATGTTGCTGCTCTGCTGTCCATCCATCTCCATGTTGTTTCTCTGCTGTCCATCCATCTCCATGTTGCTGTTCTGCTCTCCATCCATCTCCATGTTGTTGCTCTGCTGTCCATCCATCTCCATGTTGCTGCTCTGCTGTCCATCCATCTCCATGCTGTTGTTGCTCTGCTCTGCTGTACATCCATCTCCATGTTGTTGCTGCTCTGCTGTTCCTCCATCTCCATGTTGTTGCTCTGCTGTCCATCCATCTCCATGTTGTTGCTCTGCTGTCTATCCATATCCATGTTTTTAATGCTCTGCTGTCCATCCATCTCCATGTTGTTGCTGCTCTGCTCTTTCCTCCATCTCCATGTTGTTGCTCTGCTGTCCATCCATCTCCATGTTGCTGCTCTGCTGTCCATCCATCATGTTGTTGTTGCTCTGATCTGCGGTCCATCCATCTCCATGTTGTTGCTCTGCTGTCCATCCATCTCCATGTTGCTGCTCTGCTGTCCATCCATCTCCATGTTGTTGTTGCTCTGCTCTGCTGTCCATCCATCTCCACGTTGTTGCTGCTCTGCTGTCCATCCATTTCCATGGTGTTGCTCTGCTGTCCATCCATCTCCATGTTGTTTCTCTGCTGTCCATCCGTCTCCATGTTGTTGCTTCTCTGCTGTCCATCCATCTCCATGTTGCTGCTCTGCTGTCCATCCATCTCCATGTTGTTGTTGCTCTGCTTTGCTGTCCATCCATCTCCATGTTGTTGCTCTGCTATCCATCCATCTCCATGTTGTTGTTGCTCTGCTCTGCTGTCCATCCATCTCCATGCTGTTGCTCTGCTGTCCATCCATCTCCATGTTGCTGCTCTGCTCTCCATCCATCTCCATGTTGTTGCTCTGCTGTCCATCCATCTCCATGTCGTTGCTCTGCTGTCCATCCATCTCCATGTTGCTGCTCTGCTGTCCATCCATCTCCATGTCGTTGCTCTGCTGTCCATCCATCTCCATGTTGTTGTTGCTCTTCTCTTCTGTCCATCCATCTCCATGTTGTTGTTGCTCTGCTCTGCTGTCCATCCATCTTCATGTTGTTGTTGCTCTGCTGTCCATCCATCTCCATGTTGTTGCTCTGCTCTGCTGTCTATCCATCTCCATGTTATTGATCTGCTGTCCATCCATCTTCATGTTGCTGCTCTGCTGTCCATCCATTTCCATGTTGTTGTTGCTCTGCTCTGCTCTCCATCCATCTCCATGTTGTTGTTGCTCTGCTCTCCATCCATCTCCATGTTGTTGTTGCTCTCCTCTGCTGTCCATCCATCTCCATGTTGTTGCTCTGCTGTCCATCCATCTCCATGTTGCTGCTCTGCTGTCCATCCATCTTCATGTTGTTGCTCTTCTGTCCATCCATCTCCATGTTGTTGCTGCTCTGCTGTCCATCCATCTCCATGTTGCTGCTCTGTTGTCCATCCATCTCCATGTTGTTGCTCTGCTGTCCATCCATCTCCATGTTGCTGCTCTGCTCTCCATCCATCTCCATGTTGTTTCTCTGCTGTCCATCCATCTCCATGTTGCTGCTCTGCTGTCCATCCATCTCCATGTTGCTGCTCTGCTGTCCATCCATCTCCATTTTGCTGCTCTGCTGTCCATCCATTTCCATGTTGTTGTTGCTCTGCTCTGCTCTCCATCCATTTCCATGTTGTTGTTGCTCTGCTCTGCTCTCCATCCATCTCCATGTTGTTGTTGCTCTGCTCTCCATCCATCTCCATGTTGTTGTTGCTCTCCTCTGCTGTCCATCCATCTCCATGTTGTTGCTCTGCTGTCCATCCATCTCCATGTTGCTGCTCTGCTCTGCTGTCCATCCATCTTCATGTTGTTCCTCTGCTGTCCATCCATCTCCATGTTGTTGCTGCTCTGCTGTCCATCCATCTCCATGTTGCTGCTCTGCTCTGCTGTCCATCCATCTTCATGTTGTTGCTCTGCTGTCCATCCATCTCCATGTTGTTGCTGCTCTGCTGTCCATCCATCTCCATGTTGCTGCTCTGCTCTGCTGTCCATCCATCTTCATGTTGTTGCTCTGCTGTCCATCCATCTCCATGTTGTTGTTGCTCTTCTCTTCTGTCCATCCATCTCCATGTTGTTGTTGCTCTCCTCTGCTGTCCATCCATCTCCATGTTGTTGCTCTGCTGTCCATCCATCTCCATGTTGCTGCTCTGCTGTCCATCCATCTTCATGTTGTTGCTCTGCTGTCCATCCATCTCCATGTTGTTGCTGCTCTGCTGTCCATCCGTCTCCATTTTGCTGCTCTGTTGTCCATCCATCTCCATGTTGCTGCTCTGCTGTCCATCCATCTTCATGTTGTTGCTCTGCTGTCCATCCATCTCCATGTTGTTGCTCTGCTGTCCATCCATCTCCATGTTGCTGCTCTGCTCTGCTGTCCATCCATCTCCATGTTATTGCTCTGCTGTCCATCCATCTCCATGTTGCTCTGTCCTGCTGTCCATCCATCTCCATGTTGTTGCTGCTCTGCTGTCCATCCATCTCCATGTTGCTGCTCTGCTGTCCATCCATCTCCATGTTGTTGTTGCTCTGCTCTGCTGTCCATCCATCTCCATGTTGCTGCTCTGCTGTCCATCCATCTCCATGTTGTTTCTCTGCTGTCCATCCATCTCCATGTTGCTGCTCTGCTGTCCATCCATCTCCATGTTGTTGTTGCTCTGCTCTGCTGTCCATCCATCTCCATGTTGCTGCTCTGCTGTCCATCCATCTCCATGTTGCTCTGCTCTGCTGTCCATCCATCTCCATGTTGTTGCTGCTCTGCTGTCCATCCATCTCCATGTTGTTGTTGCTCTGCTGTCCATCCATCTCCATGTTGCTGCTCTGCTGTCCATCCATCTCCATGTTGTTTCTCTGCTGTCCATCCATCTCCATGTTGCTGCTCTGCTCTGCTGTCCATCCATCTCCATGTTGTTGCTCTGCTGTCCATCCATCTCCATGTTGCTCTGCTCTGCTGTCCATCCATCTCCATGTTGTTGCTCTGCTGTCCATCCATCTCCATGTTGCTGCTCTGCTCTCCATCCATCTCCATGTTGTTGCTCTTCTGTCCATCCATCTCCATGTTGTTGCTGCTCTGCTGTCCATCCATCTCCATGTTGCTGCTCTGTTGTCCATCCATCTCCATGTTGTTGCTCTGCTGTCCATCCATCTCCATGTTGCTGCTCTGCTCTCCATCCATCTCCATGTTGTTTCTCTGCTGTCCATCCATCTCCATGTTGCTGTTCTGCTCTCCATCCATCTCCATGTTGTTGCTCTGCTGTCCATCCATCTCCATGTTGCTGCTCTGCTGTCCATCCATCTCCATGCTGTTGTTGCTCTGCTCTGCTGTACATCCATCTCCATGTTGTTGCTGCTCTGCTGTTCCTCCATCTCCATGTTGTTGCTCTGCTGTCCATCCATCTCCATGTTGTTGCTCTGCTGTCTATCCATATCCATGTTTTTAATGCTCTGCTGTCCATCCATCTCCATGTTGTTGCTGCTCTGCTCTTTCCTCCATCTCCATGTTGTTGCTCTGCTGTCCATCCATCTCCATGTTGCTGCTCTGCTGTCCATCCATCATGTTGTTGTTGCTCTGATCTGCGGTCCATCCATCTCCATGTTGTTGCTCTGCTGTCCATCCATCTCCATGTTGCTGCTCTGCTGTCCATCCATCTCCATGTTGTTGTTGCTCTGCTCTGCTGTCCATCCATCTCCACGTTGTTGCTGCTCTGCTGTCCATCCATTTCCATGGTGTTGCTCTGCTGTCCATCCATCTCCATGTTGTTTCTCTGCTGTCCATCCGTCTCCATGTTGTTGCTTCTCTGCTGTCCATCCATCTCCATGTTGCTGCTCTGCTGTCCATCCATCTCCATGTTGTTGTTGCTCTGCTTTGCTGTCCATCCATCTCCATGTTGTTGCTCTGCTATCCATCCATCTCCATGTTGTTGTTGCTCTGCTCTGCTGTCCATCCATCTCCATGCTGTTGCTCTGCTGTCCATCCATCTCCATGTTGCTGCTCTGCTCTCCATCCATCTCCATGTTGTTGCTCTGCTGTCCATCCATCTCCATGTCGTTGCTCTGCTGTCCATCCATCTCCATGTTGCTGCTCTGCTGTCCATCCATCTCCATGTCGTTGCTCTGCTGTCCATCCATCTCCATGTTGTTGTTGCTCTTCTCTTCTGTCCATCCATCTCCATGTTGTTGTTGCTCTGCTCTGCTGTCCATCCATCTTCATGTTGTTGTTGCTCTGCTGTCCATCCATCTCCATGTTGTTGCTCTGCTCTGCTGTCTATCCATCTCCATGTTATTGATCTGCTGTCCATCCATCTTCATGTTGCTGCTCTGCTGTCCATCCATTTCCATGTTGTTGTTGCTCTGCTCTGCTCTCCATCCATCTCCATGTTGTTGTTGCTCTGCTCTCCATCCATCTCCATGTTGTTGTTGCTCTCCTCTGCTGTCCATCCATCTCCATGTTGTTGCTCTGCTGTCCATCCATCTCCATGTTGCTGCTCTGCTGTCCATCCATCTTCATGTTGTTGCTCTTCTGTCCATCCATCTCCATGTTGTTGCTGCTCTGCTGTCCATCCATCTCCATGTTGCTGCTCTGTTGTCCATCCATCTCCATGTTGTTGCTCTGCTGTCCATCCATCTCCATGTTGCTGCTCTGCTCTCCATCCATCTCCATGTTGTTTCTCTGCTGTCCATCCATCTCCATGTTGCTGCTCTGCTGTCCATCCATCTCCATGTTGCTGCTCTGCTGTCCATCCATCTCCATTTTGCTGCTCTGCTGTCCATCCATTTCCATGTTGTTGTTGCTCTGCTGCTCTGCTCTCCATCCATTTCCATGTTGTTGTTGCTCTGCTCTGCTCTCCATCCATCTCCATGTTGTTGTTGCTCTGCTCTCCATCCATCTCCATGTTGTTGTTGCTCTCCTCTGCTGTCCATCCATCTCCATGTTGTTGCTCTGCTGTCCATCCATCTCCATGTTGCTGCTCTGCTCTGCTGTCCATCCATCTTCATGTTGTTCCTCTGCTGTCCATCCATCTCCATGTTGTTGCTGCTCTGCTGTCCATCCATCTCCATGTTGCTGCTCTGCTCTGCTGTCCATCCATCTTCATGTTGTTGCTCTGCTGTCCATCCATCTCCATGTTGTTGCTGCTCTGCTGTCCATCCATCTCCATGTTGCTGCTCTGCTCTGCTGTCCATCCATCTTCATGTTGTTGCTCTGCTGTCCATCCATCTCCATGTTGTTGTTGCTCTTCTCTTCTGTCCATCCATCTCCATGTTGTTGTTGCTCTCCTCTGCTGTCCATCCATCTCCATGTTGTTGCTCTGCTGTCCATCCATCTCCATGTTGCTGCTCTGCTGTCCATCCATCTTCATGTTGTTGCTCTGCTGTCCATCCATCTCCATGTTGTTGCTGCTCTGCTGTCCATCCGTCTCCATTTTGCTGCTCTGTTGTCCATCCATCTCCATGTTGCTGCTCTGCTGTCCATCCATCTTCATGTTGTTGCTCTGCTGTCCATCCATCTCCATGTTGTTGCTCTGCTGTCCATCCATCTCCATGTTGCTGCTCTGCTCTGCTGTCCATCCATCTCCATGTTATTGCTCTGCTGTCCATCCATCTCCATGTTGCTCTGTCCTGCTGTCCATCCATCTCCATGTTGTTGCTGCTCTGCTGTCCATCCATCTCCATGTTGCTGCTCTGCTGTCCATCCATCTCCATGTTGTTGTTGCTCTGCTCTGCTGTCCATCCATCTCCATGTTGCTGCTCTGCTGTCCATCCATCTCCATGTTGTTTCTCTGCTGTCCATCCATCTCCATGTTGCTGTTCTGCTCTCCATCCATCTCCATGCTGTTGTTGCTCTGCTCTGCTGTACATCCATCTCCATGTTGTTGCTCTGCTGTCCATCCATCTCCATGCTGTTGTTGCTCTGCTCTGCTGTACATCCATCTCCATGTTGTTGCTGCTCTGCTGTTCCTCCATCTCCATGTTGTTGCTCTGCTGTCCATCCATCTCCATGTTGTTGCTCTGCTGTCTATCCACATCCATGTTTTTAATGCTCTGCTGTCCATCCATGTTGTTGCTGCTCTGCTCTTCCCTCCATCTCCTTGTTGTTGCTCTGCTGTCCATCCATCTCCATGTTGCTGCTCTGCTGTCCATCCATCATGTTGTTGTTGCTCTGCTCTGCTGTCCATCCATCTCCATGTTGCTTCTCTACTCTCCATCCATCTCCATGTTGCTGCTCTGCTGTCAGTCCATCTCCATGTTGCTGATCTGCTGTCCATCCATCTCCATGTTGTTGCTCTGCTGTCCATCCATCTCTATGTTGCTGCTCTGCTGTCCATCCATCTCCATGTTGCTGCTCTGCTGTCCATCCATCTCCATGTTGTTGTTGCTCTGCTCTGCTGTCCATCCATCTCCATGTTGTTGCTGCTCTGCTGTCCATCCATTTCCATGGTGTTGCTCTGCTGTCCATCCATCTCCATGTTGTTTCTCTGCTGTCCATCCGTCTACATGTTGTTGCTTCTCTGCTGTCCATCCATCTCCATGTTGCTGCTCTGCTGTCCATCCATCTCCATGCTGTTGTTGCTCTGCTCTGCTCTGCTGTCCATCCATCTCCATGTTGTTGCTCTGCTATCCATCCATCTCCATGTTGTTGTTGCTCTGCTCTGCTCTGCTGTCCATCCATCTCCATGCTGTTGCTCTGCTGTCCATCCATCTCCATGTTGTTGCTCTGCTGTCCATCCATCTCCATGTTGCTGCTCTGCTGTCCATCCATCTCCATGTTGTTGCTCTGCTATCCATCCATCTCCATGTTGTTGCTCTGCTATCCATCCATCTCCATGTTGTTGTTGCTCTGCTCTGCTCTGCTGTCCATCCATCTCCATGCTGTTGCTCTGCTGTCCATCCATCTCCATGCTGTTGCTCTGCTTTCCATCCATCTCCATGTCGTTGCTCTGCTCTGCTGTCTATCCATCTCCATGTTGTTGCTCTGCTGTCCATCCATCTTCATGTTGTTGCTCTGCTCTGCTGTCCATCCATCTTCATGTTGCTACTCTGCTCTGCTGTCCATCCATCTCCATGTTGCTGCTCTGCTGTCCATCCATCTCCATGTTGCTGCTCTGCTGTCCATCCATCTCCATGTTGTTGTTGCTCTGCTCTGCTGTCCATCCATCTCCATGTTGTTGCTGCTCTGCTGTCCATCCATTTCCATGGTGTTGTCTGCTGTCCATCCATCTCCATGTTGTTTCTCTGCTGTCCATCCGTCTCCATGTTATTGCTTCTCTGCTCTCCATCCATCTCCATGTCGTTGCTCTGCTGTCCATCCATCTCCATGTTGCTGCTCTGCTGTCCATCCATCTCCATGTTGTTGTTGCTCTTCTCTTCTGTCCATCCATCTCCATGTTTTTGTTGCTCTGCTCTGCTGTCCATCCATCTTCATGTTGTTGTTGCTCTGCTGTCCATCCATCTCCATGTTGTTGCTCTACTCTGCTGTCTATCCATCTCCATGTTGTTGCTCTGCTGTCCATCCATCTTCATGTTGCTGCTCTGCTGTCCATCCATTTCCATGTTGTTGTTGCTCTGCTCTGCTCTCCATCCATCTCCATGTTGTTGTTGCTCTGCTCTCCATCCATCTCCATGTTGTTGTTGCTCTCCTCTGCTGTCCATCCATCTCCATGTTGTTGCTCTGCTGTCCATCCATCTCCATGTTGCTGCTCTGCTCTGCTGTCCATCCATCTTCATGTTGTTGCTCTTCTGTCCATCCATCTCCATGTTGTTGTTGCTCTGCTCTCCATCCATCTCCATGTTGTTGTTGCTCTCCTCTGCTGTCCATCCATCTCCATGTTGTTGCTCTGCTCTCCATCCATCTCCATGTTGTTGTTGCTCTCCTCTGCTGTCCATCCATCTCCATGTTGTTGCTCTGCTATCCATCCATCTCCATGTTGTTGTTGCTCTGCTCTGCTCTGCTGTCCATCCATCTCCATACTGTTGCTCTGCTGTCCATCCATCTCCATGTTGTTGCTCTGCTGTCCATCCATCTCCATGTTGCTGCTCTGCTGTCCATCCATCTCCATGTTGTTGCTCTGCTATCCATCCATCTCCATGTTGTTGCTCTGCTATCCATCCATCTCCATGTTGTTGTTGCTCTGCTCTGCTCTGCTGTCCATCCATCTCCATGCTGTTGCTCTGCTGTCCATCCATCTCCATGCTGTTGCTCTGCTTTCCATCCATCTCCATGTCGTTGCTCTGCTGTCCATCCATCTCCATGTTGCTGCTCTGCTGTCCATCCATCTCCATGTTGTTGTTGCTCTTCTCTTCTGTCCATCCATCTCCATGTTGTTGTTGCTCTGCTCTGCTGTCCATCCATCTTCATGTTGTTGTTGCTCTGCTGTCCATCCATCTCCATGTTGTTGCTCTGCTCTGCTGTCTATCCATCTCCATGTTGTTGCTCTGCTGTCCATCCATCTTCATGTTGTTGCTCTGCTCTGCTGTCCATCCATCTTCATGTTGCTACTCTGCTCTGCTGTCCATCCATCTCCATGTTGCTGCTCTGCTGTCCATCCATCTCCATGTTGCTGCTCTGCTGTCCATCCATCTCCATGTTGTTGTTGCTCTGCTCTGCTGTCCATCCATCTCCATGTTGTTGCTGCTCTGCTGTCCATCCATTTCCATGGTGTTGCTCTGCTGTCCATCCATCTCCATGTTGTTTCTCTGCTGTCCATCCGTCTCCATGTTATTGCTTCTCTGCTCTCCATCCATCTCCATGTCGTTGCTCTGCTGTCCATCCATCTCCATGTTGCTGCTCTGCTGTCCATCCATCTCCATGTTGTTGTTGCTCTTCTCTTCTGTCCATCCATCTCCATGTTTTTGTTGCTCTGCTCTGCTGTCCATCCATCTTCATGTTGTTGTTGCTCTGCTGTCCATCCATCTCCATGTTGTTGCTCTGCTCTGCTGTCTATCCATCTCCATGTTGTTGCTCTGCTGTCCATCCATCTTCATGTTGCTGCTCTGCTGTCCATCCATTTCCATGTTGTTGTTGCTCTGCTCTGCTCTCCATCCATCTCCATGTTGTTGTTGCTCTGCTCTCCATCCATCTCCATGTTGTTGTTGCTCTCCTCTGCTGTCCATCCATCTCCATGTTGTTGCTCTGCTGTCCATCCATCTCCATGTTGCTGCTCTGCTCTGCTGTCCATCCATCTCCATGTTGTTGTTGCTCTGCTCTCCATCCATCTCCATGTTGTTGTTGCTCTCCTCTGCTGTCCATCCATCTCCATGTTGTTGCTCTGCTGTCCATCCATCTCCATGCTGTTGCTCTGCTTTCCATCCATCTCCATGTCGTTGCTCTGCTGTCCATCCATCTCCATGTTGCTGCTCTGCTGTCCATCCATCTCCATGTTGTTGTTGCTCTTCTCTTCTGTCCATCCATCTCCATGTTTTTGTTGCTCTGCTCTGCTGTCCATCCATCTTCATGTTGTTGTTGCTCTGCTGTCCATCCATCTCCATGTTGTTGCTCTACTCTGCTGTCTATCCATCTCCATGTTGTTGCTCTGCTGTCCATCCATCTTCATGTTGCTGCTCTGCTGTCCATCCATTTCCATGTTGTTGTTGCTCTGCTCTGCTCTCCATCCATCTCCATGTTGTTGTTGCTCTGCTCTCCATCCATCTCCATGTTGTTGTTGCTCTCCTCTGCTGTCCATCCATCTCCATGTTGTTGCTGCTCTGCTGTCCATCCATTTCCATGGTGTTGTCTGCTGTCCATCCATCTCCATGTTGTTTCTCTGCTGTCCATCCGTCTCCATGTTATTGCTTCTCTGCTCTCCATCCATCTCCATGTCGTTGCTCTGCTGTCCATCCATCTCCATGTTGCTGCTCTGCTGTCCATCCATCTCCATGTTGTTTCTCTGCTGTCCATCCGTCTCCATGTTATTGCTTCTCTGCTCTCCATCCATCTCCATGTCGTTGCTCTGCTGTCCATCCATCTCCATGTTGTTGCTCTGCTGTCCATCCATCTCCATGTTGCTGCTCTGCTCTGCTGTCCATCCATCTTCATGTTGTTGCTCTTCTGTCCATCCATCTCCATGTTGTTGTTGCTCTGCTCTCCATCCATCTCCATGTTGTTGTTGCTCTCCTCTGCTGTCCATCCATCTCCATGTTGTTGCTCTGCTCTCCATCCATCTCCATGTTGTTGTTGCTCTCCTCTGCTGTCCATCCATCTCCATGTTGTTGCTCTGCTATCCATCCATCTCCATGTTGTTGTTGCTCTGCTCTGCTCTGCTGTCCATCCATCTCCATACTGTTGCTCTGCTGTCCATCCATCTCCATGTTGTTGCTCTGCTGTCCATCCATCTCCATGTTGCTGCTCTGCTGTCCATCCATCTCCATGTTGTTGCTCTGCTATCCATCCATCTCCATGTTGTTGCTCTGCTATCCATCCATCTCCATGTTGTTGTTGCTCTGCTCTGCTCTGCTGTCCATCCATCTCCATGCTGTTGCTCTGCTGTCCATCCATCTCCATGCTGTTGCTCTGCTTTCCATCCATCTCCATGTCGTTGCTCTGCTGTCCATCCATCTCCATGTTGCTGCTCTGCTGTCCATCCATCTCCATGTTGTTGTTGCTCTTCTCTTCTGTCCATCCATCTCCATGTTGTTGTTGCTCTGCTCTGCTGTCCATCCATCTTCATGTTGTTGTTGCTCTGCTGTCCATCCATCTCCATGTTGTTGCTCTGCTCTGCTGTCTATCCATCTCCATGTTGTTGCTCTGCTGTCCATCCATCTTCATGTTGTTGCTCTGCTCTGCTGTCCATCCATCTTCATGTTGCTACTCTGCTCTGCTGTCCATCCATCTCCATGTTGCTGCTCTGCTGTCCATCCATCTCCATGTTGCTGCTCTGCTGTCCATCCATCTCCATGTTGTTGTTGCTCTGCTCTGCTGTCCATCCATCTCCATGTTGTTGCTGCTCTGCTGTCCATCCATTTCCATGGTGTTGCTCTGCTGTCCATCCATCTCCATGTTGTTTCTCTGCTGTCCATCCGTCTCCATGTTATTGCTTCTCTGCTCTCCATCCATCTCCATGTCGTTGCTCTGCTGTCCATCCATCTCCATGTTGCTGCTCTGCTGTCCATCCATCTCCATGTTGTTGTTGCTCTTCTCTTCTGTCCATCCATCTCCATGTTTTTGTTGCTCTGCTCTGCTGTCCATCCATCTTCATGTTGTTGTTGCTCTGCTGTCCATCCATCTCCATGTTGTTGCTCTGCTCTGCTGTCTATCCATCTCCATGTTGTTGCTCTGCTGTCCATCCATCTTCATGTTGCTGCTCTGCTGTCCATCCATTTCCATGTTGTTGTTGCTCTGCTCTGCTCTCCATCCATCTCCATGTTGTTGTTGCTCTGCTCTCCATCCATCTCCATGTTGTTGTTGCTCTCCTCTGCTGTCCATCCATCTCCATGTTGTTGCTCTGCTGTCCATCCATCTCCATGTTGCTGCTCTGCTCTGCTGTCCATCCATCTTCATGTTGTTGCTCTTCTGTCCATCCATCTCCATGTTGTTGCTGCTCTGCTGTCCATCCATCTCCATGTTGTTGCTCTGCTGTCCATCCATCTCCATGTTGCTGCTCTGCTCTCCATCCATCTCCATGTTGTTTCTCTGTTGTCCATCCATCTCCATGTTGCTGCTCTGCTGTCCATCCATCTCCATGTTGCTGCTCTGCTGTCCATCCATCTCCATTTTGCTACTCTGCTGTCCATCCATTTCCATGTTGTTGTTGCTCTGCTCTGCTGTCCATCCATTTCCATGTTGTTGTTGCTCTGCTCTGCTCTCCATCCATCTCCATGTTGTTGTTGCTCTGCTCTCCATCCATCTCCATGTTGTTGTTGCTCTCCTCTGCTGTCCATCCATCTCCATGTTGTTGCTCTGCTGTCCATCCATCTCCATGTTGCTGCTCTGCTCTGCTGTCCATCCATCTCCATGTTGCTGCTCTGCTGTCCATCCATCTTCATGTTGTTTCTCTGCTGTCCATTCCTCTCCATGTTGTTGCTGCTCTGCTGTCCATCCATCTCCATTTTGCTGCTCTGTTGTCCATCCATCTCCATGTTGCTGCTCTGCTGTCCATCCATCTCCATGTTGTTGCTCTGCTGTCCATCCATCTCCATGTTGCTGCTCTGCTCTGCTGTCCATCCATCTCCATGTTATTGCTCTGCTGTCCATCCATCTCCATGTTGCTCTGTCCTGCTGTCCATCCATCTCCATGTTGTTGCTGCTCTGCTGTCCATCCATCTCCATGTTGTTGTTGCTCTGCTGTCCATCCATCTCCATGTTGCTGCTCTGCTGTCCATCCATCTCCATGTTGTTGTTGCTCTGCTCTGCTGTCCATCCATCTCCATGTTGTTTCTCTGCTGTCCATCCATCTCCATGTTGCTGTTCTGCTCTCCATCCATCTCCATGTTGTTGCTCTGCTGTCCATCCATCTCCATGTTGCTGCTCTGCTGTCCATCCATCTCCATGCTGTTGTTGCTCTGCTCTGCTGTACATCCATCTCCATGTTGTTGCTGCTCTGCTGTTCCTCCATCTCCATGTTGTTGCTCTGCTGTCCTTCCATCTCCATGTTGTTGCTCTGCTGTCCATCCATCTCCATGTTGTTGCTCTGCTGTCTATCCATATCCATGTTTTTAATGCTCTGCTGTCCATCCATGTTGTTGCTGCTCTGCTCTTTCCTCCATCTCCTTGTTGTTGCTCTGCTGTCCATCCATCTCCATGTTGCTGCTCTGCTGTCCATCCATCATGTTGTTGTTGCTCTGCTCTGCTGTCCATCCATCTCCATGTTGCTTCTCTACTCTCCATCCATCTCCATGTTGCTGCTCTGCTGTCAGTCCATCTCCATGTTGCTGATCTGCTGTCCATCCATCTCCATGTTGTTGCTCTGCTGTCCATCCATCTCCATGTTGCTGCTCTGCTGTCCATCCATCTCCATGTTGCTGCTCTGCTGTCCATCCATCTCCATGTTGTTGTTGCTCTGCTCTGCTGTCCATCCATCTCCATGTTGTTGCTGCTCTGCTGTCCATCCATTTCCATGATGTTGCTCTGCTGTCCATCCATCTCCATGTTGTTGTTGCTCTGCTCTGCTCTGCTGTCCATCCATCTCCATGTTGTTGCTCTGCTATCCATCCATCTCCATGTTGTTGTTGCTCTGCTCTGCTCTGCTGTCCATCCGTCTCCATGCTGTTGCTCTGCTGTCCATCCATCTCCATGTTGTTGCTGCTCTGCTGTCCATCCATCTCCATGTTGTTGTTGCTCTGCTGTCCATCCCTCTCCATGTTGCTGCTCTGCTGTCCAACCATCTCCATGTTGTTGCTCTGCTGTCCATCCATCTCCATGTTGCTGCTCTGCTGTCCATCCATCTCCATGTTGTTGCTCTGCTCTCCATCCATCTCCATGTTGCTGCTCTGCTGTCCATCCATCTCCATGTTGCTGCTCTGCTGTCCATCCATCTCCATGTTGTTGTTGCTCTGCTCTGCTCTGCTGTCCATCCATCTCCATGTTGTTGCTCTGCTGTCCATCCATCTCCATGTTGTTGTTGCTCTTCTCTTCTGTCCATCCATCTCCATGTTGTTGTTGCTCTGCTCTGCTGTCCATCCATCTTCATGTTGTTGTTGCTCTGCTTTCCATCCATCTCCATGTTGTTGCTCTGCTCTGCTGTCCATCCATCTCCATGTTGTTGTTGTTCCATGTTGTTGCTCTGCTCTGCTGTCCATCCATCTCCATGTTGTTGCTCTGCTGTCCATCCATCTCCATGTTGCTGCTCTGCTCTGCTGTCCATCCATCTCCATGTTGCTGCTCTGCTGTCCATCCATCTTCATGTTGTTTCTCTGCTGTCCATTCCTCTCCATGTTGTTGCTGCTCTGCTGTCCATCCATCTCCATTTTGCTGCTCTGTTGTCCATCCATCTCCATGTTGCTGCTCTGCTGTCCATCCATCTCCATGTTGTTGCTCTGCTGTCCATCCATCTCCATGTTGCTGCTCTGCTCTGCTGTCCATCCATCTCCATGTTATTGCTCTGCTGTCCATCCATCTCCATGTTGCTCTGTCCTGCTGTCCATCCATCTCCATGTTGTTGCTGCTCTGCTGTCCATCCATCTCCATGTTGTTGTTGCTCTGCTGTCCATCCATCTCCATGTTGCTGCTCTGCTGTCCATCCATCTCCATGTTGTTGTTGCTCTGCTCTGCTGTCCATCCATCTCCATGTTGTTTCTCTGCTGTCCATCCATCTCCATGTTGCTGTTCTGCTCTCCATCCATCTCCATGTTGTTGCTCTGCTGTCCATCCATCTCCATGTTGCTGCTCTGCTGTCCATCCATCTCCATGCTGTTGTTGCTCTGCTCTGCTGTACATCCATCTCCATGTTGTTGCTGCTCTGCTGTTCCTCCATCTCCATGTTGTTGCTCTGCTGTCCTTCCATCTCCATGTTGTTGCTCTGCTGTCCATCCATCTCCATGTTGTTGCTCTGCTGTCTATCCATATCCATGTTTTTAATGCTCTGCTGTCCATCCATGTTGTTGCTGCTCTGCTCTTTCCTCCATCTCCTTGTTGTTGCTCTGCTGTCCATCCATCTCCATGTTGCTGCTCTGCTGTCCATCCATCATGTTGTTGTTGCTCTGCTCTGCTGTCCATCCATCTCCATGTTGCTTCTCTACTCTCCATCCATCTCCATGTTGCTGCTCTGCTGTCAGTCCATCTCCATGTTGCTGATCTGCTGTCCATCCATCTCCATGTTGTTGCTCTGCTGTCCATCCATCTCCATGTTGCTGCTCTGCTGTCCATCCATCTCCATGTTGCTGCTCTGCTGTCCATCCATCTCCATGTTGTTGTTGCTCTGCTCTGCTGTCCATCCATCTCCATGTTGTTGCTGCTCTGCTGTCCATCCATTTCCATGATGTTGCTCTGCTGTCCATCCATCTCCATGTTGTTGTTGCTCTGCTCTGCTCTGCTGTCCATCCATCTCCATGTTGTTGCTCTGCTATCCATCCATCTCCATGTTGTTGTTGCTCTGCTCTGCTCTGCTGTCCATCCGTCTCCATGCTGTTGCTCTGCTGTCCATCCATCTCCATGTTGTTGCTGCTCTGCTGTCCATCCATCTCCATGTTGTTGTTGCTCTGCTGTCCATCCCTCTCCATGTTGCTGCTCTGCTGTCCAACCATCTCCATGTTGTTGCTCTGCTGTCCATCCATCTCCATGTTGCTGCTCTGCTGTCCATCCATCTCCATGTTGTTGCTCTGCTCTCCATCCATCTCCATGTTGCTGCTCTGCTGTCCATCCATCTCCATGTTGCTGCTCTGCTGTCCATCCATCTCCATGTTGTTGTTGCTCTGCTCTGCTCTGCTGTCCATCCATCTCCATGTTGTTGCTCTGCTGTCCATCCATCTCCATGTTGTTGTTGCTCTTCTCTTCTGTCCATCCATCTCCATGTTGTTGTTGCTCTGCTCTGCTGTCCATCCATCTTCATGTTGTTGTTGCTCTGCTTTCCATCCATCTCCATGTTGTTGCTCTGCTCTGCTGTCCATCCATCTCCATGTTGTTGTTGCTCTTCTCTTCTGTCCATCCATCTCCATGTTGTTGTTGCTCTGCTCTGCTGTCCATCCATCTTCATGTTGTTGTTGCTCTGCTGTCCATCCATCTTCATGTTGTTGCTCTGCTCTGCTGTCCATCCATCTTCATGTTGCTACTCTGCTCTTCTGTCCATCCATCTCCATGTTGCTGCTCTGCTGTCCATCCATCTCCATGTTGTTGTTGCTCTGCTCTGCTGTCCATCCATCTCCATGTTGTTGCTGCTCTGCTGTCCATCCATTTCCATGGTGTTGCTCTGCTGTCCATCCATCTCCATGTTGTTTCTCTGCTGTCCATCCGTCTCCATGTTGTTGCTTCTCTGCTGTCCATCCATCTCCATGTTGCTGCTCTGCTGTCCATCCATCTCCATGTTGCTGCTCGGCTCTGCTGTCCATCCATCTCCATGTTGCTGCTCTGCTGTCCATCCATCTCCATGTTGTTGCTCTGCTCTGCTGTCCATCCATCTCCATGTTGTTGCTCTGCTCTGCTCTCCATCCATCTCCATGTTGCTGCTCTGCTGTCCATCCATCTCCATGTTGCTACTCTGTTCTGCTGTCCATCCATCTCCATGTTGCTGCTCTGCTCTCCTCTCCATCCATCTCCATGTTGCTGCTCTGCTGTCCATCCATCTCCATGTTGCTACTCTGTTCTGCTGTCCATCCATCTCCATGTTGCTACTCTGTTCTGCTGTCCATCCATCTCCATGTTGTTGCTCTGCTCTCCATCCATCTCCATGTTGCTGCTCTGCTCTCCATCCATCTCCATGTTGCTGCTCTGCTCTGCTCTCCATCCATCTCCATGTTGCTGCTCTGCTGTCCATCCATCTCCATGTTGCTACTCTGTTCTGCTGTCCATCCATCTCCATGTTGCTGCTCTGCTTTCCATCCATCTCCATGTTGTTGTTGCTCTGCTCTGCTGTCCATCCGTCTCCATGTTGTTGCTGCTCTGCTGTCCATCCTTTTCCATGGTGTTGCTCTGCTGTCCATCCATCTCCATGTTGTTTCTCTGCTGTCCATCCGTCTCCATGTTGTTGCTTCTCTGCTGTCCATCCATCTCCATGTTGCTGCTCTGCTGTCCATCCATCTCCATGTTGCTGCTCTGCTGTCCATCCATCTCCATGTTGTTGCTCTGCTGTCCATCCATCTCCATGTTGCTGCTCTGCTGTCCATCCATCTCCATGTTGTTGCTCTGCTCTGCTGTCCATCCATCTCCATGTTGCTGCTCTGCTCTGCTCTCCATCCATCTCCATGTTGCTGCTCTGCTGTCCATCCATCTCCATGTTGCTACTCTGTTCTGCTGTCCATCCATCTCCATGTTGCTACTCTGTTCTGCTGTCCATCCATCTCCATGTTGCTGCTCTGCTCTGCTCTCCATCCATCTCCATGTTGCTGCTCTGCTGTCCATCCATCTCCATGTTGTTGCTCTGCTCTGCTGTCCATCCATCTCCATGTTGCTGCTCTGCTCTGCTCTCCATCCATCTCCATGTTGCTGCTCTGCTGTCCATCCATCTCCATGTTGCTACTCTGTTCTGCTTACCATCCATCTCCATGTTGCTGCTCTGCTCTGCTCTCCATCCATCTCCATGTTGCTACTCTGCTCTCCATCCATCTCCATGTTGTTGCTGCTCTGCTCTGCACTCCATCCATCTCTATGTTGTTGTTGCTCTGCTCTAAATCCATCTCTATGTTGTTGCTCTTCTCTGCTGTCCATCCATCTCCATGTTGTTGCTCTGCTGTCCATCCATCTCCATGTTGCTGCTCTGCTGTCCATCCATCTCCATGTTGCTGCTCTGCTGTCCATCCATCTCCATGTTGTTGCTCTGCTCTGCTGTCCATCCATCTCCATGTTGTTGCTCTGCTCTGCTGTCCATCCATCTCCATGTTGTTGCTCTGCTCTACTCTCCATCCATCTTCATGTTGCTTAGTGTTGCTTTCTGTGGTTTGGGGGAAAAACAGAACATTTTCTCCTAAAGTCCCCGTATCCTCCCCAGTGAGGCCGTTGCTATCTGGTACGTGGAATGATGGGGATGATCAGAGTGCTTCTTAAATCCAATGAGTCTGAGGAGTAATAACTGGGCCATGTTTATATGCCTAGTATCACCCATGATATCCTGATATTTGCATTTGAGAGTACAGCCCTGCATTGTGGTGGGTTATTTAAAGAGCCAATTCTGCTGGGTTAGAGTTAGTGTGTTATTATTGTCCAGAGGGGACAGACAGACATGATGAAGTCTCCCTCCCAGTGTGTGTGCTGCTGTTTCTGCTCCTCCTCTCTCCTCCCTCCTTCTAATCCCTCTCTCCTCTCCACTGTCTCATCTGATCCCTGCTCTTACTTCTGTGCTCTCACCCAGTATTGTCCTCTTCCTGTGATGTCATAGGTGTGGGCCAGTAACTTTCTGCCTAATGAAGCCACCCTGTCGGACCGCTGTCAGAGAGAATACCTGAAGACCCACGGAGAACCTCTACTGCTGCAGTACGCTAAGATGGAGGCAGAGAGACAGGTAGGACTACATTACCCATAATACCTCTACTGCTGCAGTACGCTAAGATGGAGGCAGAGAAACAGATAGGACTACACTACCCATAAACCTCTACTGCTGCAGTACGCTAAGATGGAGGCAGAGAGACAGCGTGGACTACATTACTCATAATACCTCTACTGCTGCTGTACTCTAAGAGGGAGGCAGAGAGACGTAGGACGACACTACCCATAAACCTCTAATGCCGCTGTATGTCAGACAGGAAGGACTTCTGGTGGTGTTTGTCTCCAGTCCATCTGTGTTACGCCTGATTACCATTTCCCCAGTGTGTTAGATGTGAGTTCCATCAGCGCCAGATACGCACAAATCACCTGCTTCGTAAACTACAGGTGTAGACTTAGTTAAGAGAAAGGTATAACAACAAAAATACATTATTCTCAGATTAAAGTACTCAGTACACCGTCATACATGTTGAACTTATAGTACTGATACTACTGGTAATGTAGGCTGAACTGTGGTAATACTAATATGAATAGTAATGTAGGGTGAGCTGTGGTAGTACTAATAGTAATGTAGGCTGAGCTTTGGTAATACTAATACAAATAGTAATGTAGGCTGAGCTGTGGTAATACTAATATGAATAGTAATGTAGGCTGAGCTGTGGTAGTACTAATAGGAATAGTAATGTAGGCTGAGCTGTGGTAGTACTAATAGTAATGTAGGCTGCGCTGTGGTAGTACTAATAGTAATGTAGGCTGAGCTGTGGTAGTACTAATAGTAATGTAGGCTGAGCTGTGGTAGTACTACTACTAATAGTAATGTAGGCTGAGCTGCGGTAATACTAATAGTAATGTAGGCTGAGCTGTGGTAGTACTAATAGTAATGGTAATGTAGGCGCTGAGCTGTGGTAGTACTAATAGTAATGCAGGCTGAGCTGTGGTAATACTAATAGTAATGTAGGCTGGGCTGTGGTAGTACTAATAGTTATGTAGACGGAGCTGTGGTAATACTAATAGTAATGTAAGCTGCGCCGTGGTAGTACTAATAGTAATGAAGGCTGGGCTGTGTTAGTACTAATAGTTATGTAGACGGAGCTGTGGTAATACTAATAGTAATGTAAGCTGCACCGTGGTAGTACTAATAGTAATGTAGGCTGGGCTGTGGTTGTACTAATAGTTATGTAGACGGAGCTGTGGTAGTACTAATAGTAATGTAGGCTGGGCTGTGGTAGTACTACTACTAATAATAATGTAGGCTGAGCTGTGGTTATACTAATAGTTATGTAGGCTGAGCTGTGGTAGTACTAATACTACTAGTAATGTAGGCTGCGCTGTGGTAGTACTAATAGTAATGTAGGCTGAGCTGTGGTAGTACCACTACTAATAGTAATGTAGGCTGAGCTGCGGTAATACTAATAGTAATGTAGGCTGAGCTGTGGTAGTACTAACAGTAAAGTAGACTGAGCGGTGGTATTACTAATAGTCATGTAGGCTGAGCTGTGGTAGTACTAATAGTAATAGTAATGTAGGCTGAGCTGTGGTAGTACTACTACTAATGGTAATGTAGGCGCTGAGCTGTGGCAGTACTAATAGTAATGCAGGCTGAGCTGTAGTAATACTAATAGTAATGTAGGCTGGGATGTGGTAATACTAATAGTTATGTAGACGGAGCGGTGTTAATACTAATAGTAATGTAAGCTGCGCCGTGGTAGTACTAATAGTAATGTAGGCTGGGCTGTGGTAGTACTAATAGTTATGTAGACGGAGCTGTGGTAGTACTAATAGTAATGTAGGCTGGGCTGTGGTAGTACTACTACTAATAATAATGTAGGCTGAGCTGTGGTAGTACTACTACTAATAGTAATGTAGGTTGGGCTGTGGTAGTACTACTACTAATAATAATGTAGGCTGAGCTGTGGTTATACTAATAGTTATGTAGGCTGAGCTGTGGTAGTACTAATACTACTAGTAATGTAGGCTGCGCTGTGGTAGTACTAATAGTAATGTAGGCTGAGCTGTGGTAATACTAATACAAATAGTAATGTAGGCTGAGCTGTGGTAGTAGTAATAGTAATGTAGGCTGAGCTGTGGTAGTACTAATAGTAATGTAGGCTGAGCTGTGGTAGTACTAATAATACTAGTAATGTAGGCTGAGCTGTGGCAATACTAATAGTAATGTAGGCTGAGCTGTGGTAGTACTAATAGTAATGTAGGCTGAGCTGTGGTAATACTAATACGAATAGTAATGTAGGCTGAGCTGTGGTAGTACTAATAGTAATGTAGGTTGTGCTGTGGTAGTACTAATAGTAATGTAGGCTGAGCTGTGGTAGTACCACTACTAATAGTAATGTAGGCTGAGCTGCGGTAATACTAATAGTAATGTAGGCTGAGCTGTGGTAGTACTAACAGTAAAGTAGACTGAGCGGTGGTATTACTAATAGTCATGTAGGCTGAGCTGTGGTAGTACTAATAGTAATAGTAATGTAGGCTGAGCTGTGGTAGTACTACTACTAATGGTAATGTAGGCGCTGAGCTGTGGTAGTACTAATAGTAATGCAGGCTGAGCTGTAGTAATACTAATAGTAATGTAGGCTGGGCTGTGGTAGTACTAATAGTTATGTAGACGGAGCTGTGGTAATACTAATAGTAATGTAAGCTGCGCCGTGGTAGTACTAATAGTAATGTAGGCTGGGCTGTGGTAGTACTAATAGTTATGTAGACGGAGCTGTGGTAGTACTAATAGTAATGTAGGATGGGCTGTGGTAGTACTACTACTAATAATAATGTAGGCTGAGCTGTGGTAGTACTACTACTAATAGTAATGTAGGTTGGGCTGTGGTAGTACTACTACTAATAATAATGTAGGCTGAGCTGTGGTTATACTAATAGTTATGTAGGCTGAGCTGTGGTAGTACTAATACTACTAGTAATGTAGGCTGCGCTGTGGTAGTACTAATAGTAATGTAGGCTGAGCTGTGGTAATACTAATACAAATAGTAATGTAGGCTGAGCTGTGGTAGTAGTAATAGTAATGTAGGCTGAGCTGTGGTAGTACTAATAGTAATGTAGGCTGAGCTGTGGTAGTACTAATAATACTAGTAATGTAGGCTGAGCTGTGGCAATACTAATAGTAATGTAGGCTGAGCTGTGGTAGTACTAATAGTAATGTAGGCTGAGCTGTGGTAATACTAATACGAATAGTAATGTAGGCTGAGCTGTGGTAGTACTAATAGTAATGTAGGTTGTGCTGTGGTAGTACTAATAGTAATGTAGGCTGAGCTGTGGTAGTACTAATAGTAATGTAGGCTGGGCTGTGGTAGTACTAATAGTTATGTAGACGGAGCTGTGGTAGTACTAATAGTAATGTAGGCTGGGCTGTGGTAGTACTACTACTAATAATAATGTAGGCTGAGCTGTGGTAGTACTACTACTAATAGTAATGTAGGTTGGGCTGTGGTAGTACTACTAATAATAATAATGTAGGCTGAGCTGTGGTTATACTAATAGTTATGTAGGCTGAGCTGTGGTAGTACTAATACTACTAGTAATGTAGGCTGCGCTGTGGTAGTACTAATAGTAATGTAGGCTGAGCTTTGGTAATACTAATACAAATAGTAATGTAGGCTGAGCTGTGGTAGTACTAATAGTAATGTAGGCTGAGCTGTGGTAGTACTAATAGTAATGTAGGCTGGGCTGTGGTAATACGAATAGTAATGTAGGCTGAGCTGTGGTAGTACGAATAGTAATGTAGGCTGAGCTGTGGTAATACTAATACGAATAGTAATGTAGGCGGAGCTGTGGTAGTACGAATAGTAATGTAGGCTGAGCTGTGGTAATACGAATAGTAATGTAGGCTGAGCTGTGGTGGTACTAATAATACTAGTAATGTAGGCTGAGCTGTGGCAATACTAATAGTAATGTAGGCTGAGCTGTGGTAGTACTAATAGTAATGTAGGCTGAGCTGTGGTAATACTAATACGAATAGTAATGTAGGCTGAGCTGTGGTAGTACTAATAGTAATGTAGGCTGTGCTGTGGTAGTACTAATAGTAATGTAGGCTGAGCTGTGGTAGTACTACTACTAATAGTAATGTAGGCTGAGCTGTGGTATTACTAATAGTAATGTAGGCTGAGCTGTGGTAGTACTAATACTACTAGTAATGTAGGCTGCGCTGTGGTAGTACTAATAGTAATGTAGGCTGAGCTGTGGTAATACTAATACGAATAGTAATGTAGGCTGAGCTGTGGTAGTACTAATAGTAATGTAGGCTGAGCTGTGGTAGTACTAATACTACTAGTAATGTAGGCTGCGCTGTGGTAGTACTAATAGTAATGTAGGCTGAGCTGTGGTAATACTAATACGAATAGTAATGTAGGCTGAGCTGTGGTAGTACTAATAGTAATGTAGGCTGAGCTGTGGTAATACTAAAACGAATAGTAATGTAGGCTGAGCTGTGGTATTACTAATAGTAATGTAGGCTGAGCTGTGGTAATACGAATAGTAATGTAGGCTGAGCTGTGGTAGTACGAATAGTAATGTAGGCTGGGCTGTGGTAGTACGAATAGTAATGTAGGCTGAGCTGTGGTAGTACTAATAGTAATGTAGGCTGAGCTGTGGTAATACTAATACGAATAGTAATGTAGGCGGAGCTGTGGTAGTACTAATAGTAATGTAGGCTGAGCTGTGGTAATACTAAAACGAATAGTAATGTAGGCTGAGCTGTGGTAGTACTAATAGTAATGTAGGCTGAGCTGTGGTAGTACTAATAGTAATGTAGGCTGGGCTGTGGTAATACGAATAGTAATGTAGGCTGAGCTGTGGTAGTACTAATAATAATAATAATGTAGGCTGAGCTGTGGCAATACTAATAGTAATGTAGGCTGAGCTGTGGTAGTACTAATAGTAATGTAGGCTGAGCTGTGGTAGTACTAATAGTAATGTAGGCTGCGCTGTGGTCGTACTAATAGTAATGTAGGCTGAGCTGTGGTAGTACTAATAGTAATGTAGGCTGAGCTGTGGTAGTACTACTACTAATAGTAATGTAGGCTGAGCTGTGGTAGTACTAATAATAATAGTAATGTAGGCTGAGCTGTGGTAGTACTACTACTAATGGTAATGTAGGCGCTGAGCTGTGATAGTACTAACAGTAATGTAGGCTGAGCTGTGGTAATACTAATGGTAATGTAGGCTGGGCTGTGGTAGTACTAATAGTTATGTAGACGGAGCTGTGGTAATACTAATAGTAATGTAGGCTGAGATGTGGTAGTACTAATACTACTAGTAATGTAGGCTGAGCTGTGGCAATACTAATAGTAATATAGGCTGAGCTGTGGTAGTACTAATAGTAATGTAGGCTGAGCTGTGGTAATACTAATATGAATAGTAATGTAGGCTGAGCTGTGGTAGTACTAATAGTAATGTAGGCTGTGCTGTGGTAGTACTAATAGTAATGTAGGCTGAGCTGTGGTAGTACTACTACTAATAGTAATGTAGGCTGAGCTGTGGTAGTACTAATAGTAATGTAGGCTGAGCTGTGGTAGTACTAATAGTAATGTAGGCTGGGCTGTGGTAGTACTACTACTAATAGTAATGTAGGCCGAGCTGTGGTAGTACTAATAGTAATGTAGGCTGCGCCGTGGTAGTACTAATAGTAATGTAGGCTGGGCTGTGGTAGTAATAATACTACTAGTAATGTAGGCTGAGCTGTGTTAGTACTAATAGTAATGTGGGCTGAGCTGTGGTAATACTAATACGAATAGTAATGTAGGCTGAGCTGTGGTAGTACTAATAGTAATGTAGGCTGAGCTGTGGTAATACTAATACAAATAGTAATGTAGGCTGAGCTGTGGTAATACTAATATGAATAGTAATGCAGGCTGAGCTGTGGTAGTACTAATAGTAATGTAGGCTGGGCTGTGGTAGTACTACTACTAATAATAATGTAGGCTGAGCTGTGGTAGTACTACTACTAATAGTAATGTAGGTTGGGCTGTGGTAGTACTACTACTAATAATAATGTAGGCTGAGCTGTGGTTATACTAATAGTTATGTAGGCTGAGCTGTGGTAGTACTAATACTACTAGTAATGTAGGCTGCGCTGTGGTAGTACTAATAGTAATGTAGGCTGAGCTGTGGTAATACTAATACAAATAGTAATGTAGGCTGAGCTGTGGTAGTAGTAATAGTAATGTAGGCTGAGCTGTGGTAGTACTAATAGTAATGTAGGCTGAGCTGTGGTAGTACTAATAATACTAGTAATGTAGGCTGAGCTGTGGCAATACTAATAGTAATGTAGGCTGAGCTGTGGTAGTACTAATAGTAATGTAGGCTGAGCTGTGGTAATACTAATACGAATAGTAATGTAGGCTGAGCTGTGGTAGTACTAATAGTAATGTAGGTTGTGCTGTGGTAGTACTAATAGTAATGTAGGCTGAGCTGTGGTAGTACCACTACTAATAGTAATGTAGGCTGAGCTGCGGTAATACTAATAGTAATGTAGGCTGAGCTGTGGTAGTACTAACAGTAAAGTAGACTGAGCGGTGGTATTACTAATAGTCATGTAGGCTGAGCTGTGGTAGTACTAATAGTAATAGTAATGTAGGCTGAGCTGTGGTAGTACTACTACTAATGGTAATGTAGGCGCTGAGCTGTGGTAGTACTAATAGTAATGCAGGCTGAGCTGTAGTAATACTAATAGTAATGTAGGCTGGGCTGTGGTAGTACTAATAGTTATGTAGACGGAGCTGTGGTAATACTAATAGTAATGTAAGCTGCGCCGTGGTAGTACTAATAGTAATGTAGGCTGGGCTGTGGTAGTACTAATAGTTATGTAGACGGAGCTGTGGTAGTACTAATAGTAATGTAGGATGGGCTGTGGTAGTACTACTACTAATAATAATGTAGGCTGAGCTGTGGTAGTACTACTACTAATAGTAATGTAGGTTGGGCTGTGGTAGTACTACTACTAATAATAATGTAGGCTGAGCTGTGGTTATACTAATAGTTATGTAGGCTGAGCTGTGGTAGTACTAATACTACTAGTAATGTAGGCTGCGCTGTGGTAGTACTAATAGTAATGTAGGCTGAGCTGTGGTAATACTAATACAAATAGTAATGTAGGCTGAGCTGTGGTAGTAGTAATAGTAATGTAGGCTGAGCTGTGGTAGTACTAATAGTAATGTAGGCTGAGCTGTGGTAGTACTAATAATACTAGTAATGTAGGCTGAGCTGTGGCAATACTAATAGTAATGTAGGCTGAGCTGTGGTAGTACTAATAGTAATGTAGGCTGAGCTGTGGTAATACTAATACGAATAGTAATGTAGGCTGAGCTGTGGTAGTACTAATAGTAATGTAGGTTGTGCTGTGGTAGTACTAATAGTAATGTAGGCTGAGCTGTGGTAGTACTAATAGTAATGTAGGCTGGGCTGTGGTAGTACTAATAGTTATGTAGACGGAGCTGTGGTAGTACTAATAGTAATGTAGGCTGGGCTGTGGTAGTACTACTACTAATAATAATGTAGGCTGAGCTGTGGTAGTACTACTACTAATAGTAATGTAGGTTGGGCTGTGGTAGTACTACTAATAATAATAATGTAGGCTGAGCTGTGGTTATACTAATAGTTATGTAGGCTGAGCTGTGGTAGTACTAATACTACTAGTAATGTAGGCTGCGCTGTGGTAGTACTAATAGTAATGTAGGCTGAGCTTTGGTAATACTAATACAAATAGTAATGTAGGCTGAGCTGTGGTAGTACTAATAGTAATGTAGGCTGAGCTGTGGTAGTACTAATAGTAATGTAGGCTGGGCTGTGGTAATACGAATAGTAATGTAGGCTGAGCTGTGGTAGTACGAATAGTAATGTAGGCTGAGCTGTGGTAATACTAATACGAATAGTAATGTAGGCGGAGCTGTGGTAGTACGAATAGTAATGTAGGCTGAGCTGTGGTAATACGAATAGTAATGTAGGCTGAGCTGTGGTGGTACTAATAATACTAGTAATGTAGGCTGAGCTGTGGCAATACTAATAGTAATGTAGGCTGAGCTGTGGTAGTACTAATAGTAATGTAGGCTGAGCTGTGGTAATACTAATACGAATAGTAATGTAGGCTGAGCTGTGGTAGTACTAATAGTAATGTAGGCTGTGCTGTGGTAGTACTAATAGTAATGTAGGCTGAGCTGTGGTAGTACTACTACTAATAGTAATGTAGGCTGAGCTGTGGTATTACTAATAGTAATGTAGGCTGAGCTGTGGTAGTACTAATACTACTAGTAATGTAGGCTGCGCTGTGGTAGTACTAATAGTAATGTAGGCTGAGCTGTGGTAATACTAATACGAATAGTAATGTAGGCTGAGCTGTGGTAGTACTAATAGTAATGTAGGCTGAGCTGTGGTAGTACTAATACTACTAGTAATGTAGGCTGCGCTGTGGTAGTACTAATAGTAATGTAGGCTGAGCTGTGGTAATACTAATACGAATAGTAATGTAGGCTGAGCTGTGGTAGTACTAATAGTAATGTAGGCTGAGCTGTGGTAATACTAAAACGAATAGTAATGTAGGCTGAGCTGTGGTATTACTAATAGTAATGTAGGCTGAGCTGTGGTAATACGAATAGTAATGTAGGCTGAGCTGTGGTAGTACGAATAGTAATGTAGGCTGGGCTGTGGTAGTACGAATAGTAATGTAGGCTGAGCTGTGGTAGTACTAATAGTAATGTAGGCTGAGCTGTGGTAATACTAATACGAATAGTAATGTAGGCGGAGCTGTGGTAGTACTAATAGTAATGTAGGCTGAGCTGTGGTAATACTAAAACGAATAGTAATGTAGGCTGAGCTGTGGTAGTACTAATAGTAATGTAGGCTGAGCTGTGGTAGTACTAATAGTAATGTAGGCTGGGCTGTGGTAATACGAATAGTAATGTAGGCTGAGCTGTGGTAGTACTAATAATAATAATAATGTAGGCTGAGCTGTGGCAATACTAATAGTAATGTAGGCTGAGCTGTGGTAGTACTAATAGTAATGTAGGCTGAGCTGTGGTAGTACTAATAGTAATGTAGGCTGCGCTGTGGTCGTACTAATAGTAATGTAGGCTGAGCTGTGGTAGTACTAATAGTAATGTAGGCTGAGCTGTGGTAGTACTACTACTAATAGTAATGTAGGCTGAGCTGTGGTAGTACTAATAATAATAGTAATGTAGGCTGAGCTGTGGTAGTACTACTACTAATGGTAATGTAGGCGCTGAGCTGTGATAGTACTAACAGTAATGTAGGCTGAGCTGTGGTAATACTAATGGTAATGTAGGCTGGGCTGTGGTAGTACTAATAGTTATGTAGACGGAGCTGTGGTAATACTAATAGTAATGTAGGCTGAGATGTGGTAGTACTAATACTACTAGTAATGTAGGCTGAGCTGTGGCAATACTAATAGTAATATAGGCTGAGCTGTGGTAGTACTAATAGTAATGTAGGCTGAGCTGTGGTAATACTAATATGAATAGTAATGTAGGCTGAGCTGTGGTAGTACTAATAGTAATGTAGGCTGTGCTGTGGTAGTACTAATAGTAATGTAGGCTGAGCTGTGGTAGTACTACTACTAATAGTAATGTAGGCTGAGCTGTGGTAGTACTAATAGTAATGTAGGCTGAGCTGTGGTAGTACTAATAGTAATGTAGGCTGGGCTGTGGTAGTACTACTACTAATAGTAATGTAGGCTGAGCTGTGGTAGTACTAATAGTAATGTAGGCTGCGCCGTGGTAGTACTAATAGTAATGTAGGCTGGGCTGTGGTAGTAATAATACTACTAGTAATGTAGGCTGAGCTGTGTTAGTACTAATAGTAATGTGGGCTGAGCTGTGGTAATACTAATACGAATAGTAATGTAGGCTGAGCTGTGGTAGTACTAATAGTAATGTAGGCTGAGCTGTGGTAATACTAATACAAATAGTAATGTAGGCTGAGCTGTGGTAATACTAATATGAATAGTAATGCAGGCTGAGCTGTGGTAGTACTAATAGGAATGTAGGCTGAGCTGTGGTAGTACTAATACGAATAGTAATGTAGGCTGAGCTTTGGTAGTACTAATATTAAGGTAGGCTGCGCTGTGGTCGTACTAATAGTAATGTAGGCTGAGCTGTGGTAGTACTAATAGTAATGTAGGCTGAGCTGTGGTAGTACTACTACTAATAGTAATGTAGGCTGAGCTGCGGTAATACTAATAGTAATGTAGGCTGAGCTGTGGTAGTACTACTACTAATAGTAATGCAGGCTGAGCTGTGGTAGTACTAATAATAATAGTAATGTAGGCTGAGCTGTGGTAGTACTACTACTAATGGTAATGTAGGCGCTGAGCTGTGGTAGTACTAATAGTAATGCATGCTGAGCTGTGGTAATACTAATGGTAATGTAGGCTGGGCTGTGGTAGTACTAATAGTTATGTAGACGGAGCTGTGGTAATACTAATAGCAATGTAGGCTGAGATGTGGTAGTACTAATAGTAATGTAGGCTGAGCTGTGGTAACACTAATACGAATAGTAATGTAGGCTGAGCTGTGTTAGTACTACCAGTAATGTAGGCTGAGCTGTGGCAATACTAATAGTAATGTAGGCTGAGCTGTGGTAGTACTAATAGTAATGTAGGCTGAGCTGTGGTAACACTAATACGAATAGTAATGTAGGCTGAGCTGTGTTAGTACTAATAGTAATGTAGGCTGTGCTGTGGTAGTACTAATAGTAATGTAGGCTGAGCTGTGGTAGTACTACTACTAATAGTAATGTATGCTGAGCTGTGGTAGTACTAATAGTAATGTAGGCTGAGCTGTGGTAATACTAATACGAATAGTAATGTAGTCTGAGCTGTGGTAGTACTAATAGTAATGTAGGCGGTGCTGTGGTAGTACTAATAGTAATGTAGGCTGTGCTGTGGTAGTACTACTACTAATAGTAATGTAGCCTGAGCTGTGGTAGTACTACTACTAACAGTAATGTAGGCTGAGCTGCAGTAATACTAATATTCATGTAGCCTGAGCTGTGGTAGTACTACTACTAATAGTAATGTAGGCTGAGCTGCAGTAATACTAATAGTAATGTAGGCTAAGCTGTGGTAGTACTACTACTAATAGTAATGTAGGCCGAGCTGTGGTAGTACTAATAGTAATGTAGGCTAAGCTGTGGTAGTACTACTACTAATAGTAATGTAGGCTGAGCTGTGGTAGTACTACTACTAACAGTAATGTAGGCTGAGCTGCAGTAATACTAATAGTCATGTAGCCTGAGCTGTGGTAGTACTACTACTAATAGTAATGTAGGCTGAGCTGCAGTAATACTAATAGTAATGTAGGCTAAGCTGTGGCAGTACTAATAGTAATGTAGACTTAGCTGTGGTAGTACTAATACTAATAGTAATGTAGGCTGTGATGTGGTAGTACTACTACTAATAGTAATGTAGCCTGAGCTGTGGTAGTACTACTACTAACAGTAATGTAGGCTGAGCTGCAGTAATACTAATATTCATGTAGCCTGAGCTGTGGTAGTACTACTACTAATAATAATGTAGGCTGAGCTGTGGTAGTACTACTACTAACAGTAATGTAGGCTGAGCTGCAGTAATACTAATATTCATGTAGGCTCAGCTGTGGTAGTACTAATAGTAATGTAGGCTGAGCTGTGGTAGTACTACTACTAATAGTAATGTAGGCTGAGCTGTGGTAGTACTAATAGTAATGTAGGCTTCGCCCTGGTAGTTCTACTACTAATAGTAATGTAGGCTGTGCTGTGGTAGTACTACTACTAATAGTAATGTAGCCTGAGCTGTGGTAGTACTACTACTAACAGTAATGTAGGCTGAGCTGCGGTAATACTAATAGTAATGTAGGCTAAGCTGTGGTAGTACTTCTACTAATAGTAATGTAGGCCGAGCTGTGGTAGTACTAATAGTAATGTAGGCTGAGCTGTTGTAGTACTACTACTAATAGTAATGTAGGCTGAGCTGTGGTAGTACTACTACTAACAGTAATGTAGGCTGAGCTGCAGTAATACTAATATTCATGTAGGCTGAGCTGTTGTAGTACTACTACTAATAGTAATGTAGGCTGAGCTGTGGTAGTTCTACTACTAATAGTAATGTAGGCTGAGCTGTGGTAGTACTACTACTAACAGTAATGTAGGCTGAGCTGCAGTAATACTAATATTCATGTAGGCTGAGCTGTGGTAGTACTACTACTACTAGTAATGTAGGCCGAGCTGCGATAATACTAATAGTAATGTAGGCTGAGCTGTGGTAGTAATAATAGTAATGTAGGCTGGGCTGTTGTAGTACTAATACTACTAGTAATATAGGCTGAGCTGTGGTAGTACTAATAGTATTGTAGGCTGCGCCGTGGTAGTACTAATAGTAATGTAGGCTGAGCTGTGGTAGTACTAATATGACTAGTAATATAGGCTGAGCTGTGGTAGTACTAATAGTAATGTAGGCTGAGCTGTGGTAGTACTAACAGTAAAGTAGACTGGGTGGTGGTAGTACTAATAGTCATCTAGGCTGAGCCATGGTTTTACTAATAGTAATAGTAATGTAGACTGAGCTGTGATAGTACTTCTACTAATAGTAATGTAGGCTCAGCTGTGGTAGTAATACTACTAATATTAATGTAGGCTGAGCTGTGGTAGTACTAATAGTAATGTAGGCTGAGCTGTGGTAATACTAATACGAATAGTAATTTAGGCTGATCTGTGGTAGTACTAATAGGAATGTAGGCTGAGCTGTGGTAATACTAATACGAATAGTAATGTAGGCTGAGCTGTGGTAGTACTAATAGTAATGTAGGCTGAGCTGTGGTAGTACTAATAGTAATGTAGGCTGGGCTGTGGTTTTACGAATAGTAATGTAGGCTGAGCGGTGGTAGTACTAGTACTACTAGTAATGTAGGCTGAGCTGTGGCAATACTAATAGTAATGTAGGCTGAGCTGTGGTAGTACTAATAGTAATGTAGGCTGAGCTGTGGTAATACTAATACGAATAGTAATGTAGGCTGAGCTGTGGTAGTACTAATAGTAATGTAGGATGTGCTGTGGTAGTACTAATAGTAATGTAGGCTGAGCTGTGGTAGTACTACTACTAATAGTAATGTAGGCTGAGCTGTGGTAGTACTAATAGTAATGTAGGCTGAGCTGTGTTAGTACTAATATTAATGTAGGCTAAGCTGTGGTAGTACTACTACTAATAGTAATGTAGGCTGAGCTGTGGTAGTACTAACAGTAAAGTAGACTGGGTGGTGGTAGTACTAATAGTCATCTAGGCTGAGCCATGGTTTTACTAATAGTAATAGTAATGTAGACTGAGCTGTGATAGTACTTATACTAATAGTAATGTAGGCTCAGCTGTGGTAGTACTACTACTAATATTAATGTAGGCTGAGTAGTACTAATAGTAATGTAGGCTGAGCTGTGGTAATACTAATACGAATAGTAATGTAGGCTGATCTGTGGTAGTACTAATAGGAATGTAGGCTGAGCTGTGGTAGTACTAATACTACTAGTAATGTAGGCTGAGCTGTGGCAATACTAATAGTAATGTAGGCTGAGCTGTGGTAGTACTAATAGTAATGTAGGCTGAGCTGTGGTAATACTAATACGAATAGTAATGTAGGCTGAGCTGTGGTAGTACTAATAGTAATGTAGGCTGTGCTGTGGTAGTACTAGTAGTACTAGTAATGCTGTGCTGTGGTAGTACTCATAGTAATGTAGGCTGAGCTGTGGTAGTACTACTACTAATAGTAATGTAGGCTGAGCTGTGGTAGTACTAATAGTGATGTAGGCTGAGCTGTGGTAGTACTAATAGTAATGTAGGCTGAGCTGTGGTAGTATTACTACTAATAGTAATGTAGGCTGGGCTGTGGTAGTACTACTACTAATAATAATGTAGGCTGAGCTGTGGTTATACTAATAGTTATGTAGGCTGAGCTGTGGTAGTACTAATACTACTAGTAATGTAGGATGCACCGTGGTAGTACTAATATTAATGTAGGCTGGGCTGTGGTAGTACTAATACTAATGCAGGCTGAGCTGTGGTAGTACTAATAGTAATGTAGGCTGAGCTGTGGTAATACTAATACGAATAGTAATGTAGGCTGAGATGTGGTAGTACTAATAGTAATGTAGGCTGTGCTGTGGTAGTACTAATAGTAATGTAGGCTGAGCTGTGGTAATACTAATACGAATAGTAATGTAGGCTGAGCTGTGGTAGTACTAATAGTAATGTAGGCTGTGCTGTGGTAGTACTAATAGTACTAGTAATGCTGTGCTGTGGTAGTACTCAGTAATGTAGGCTGAGCTGTGGTAGTACTACTACTAATAGTAATGTAGGCTGTGCTGTGGTAGTACTAATAGTAATGTAGGCTGAGCTGTGGTAGTACTAAAATTAATGTAGGCTAAGCTGTGGTAGTACTACTACTAATAGTAATGTAGGCTGAGCTGTGGTAGTACTAACAGTAAAGTAGACTGGGTGGTGGTAGTACTAATAGTCATCTAGGCTGAGCCATGGTTTTACTAATAGTAATAGTAATGTAGACTGAGCTGTGATTGTACTTCTACTAATAGTAATGTAGGCTCAGCTGTGGTAGTACTACTACTAATATTAATGTAGGCTGAGTAGTACTAATAGTAATGTAGGCTGAGCTGTGGTAATACTAATACGAATAGTAATGTAGGCTGATCTGTGGTAGTACTAATAGGAATGTAGGCTGAGCTGTGGTAGTACTAATACTACTAGTAATGTAGGCTGAGCTGTGGCAATACTAATAGTAATGTAGGCTGAGCTGTGGTAGTACTAATAGTAATGTAGAATGAGCTGTGGTAATACTAATACGAATAGTAATGTAGGCTGAGCTGTGGTAGTACTAATAGTAATGTAGGCTGTGCTGTGGTAGTACTAATAGTAATGTAGGCTGAGCTGTGGTAGTACTACTACTAATAGTAATGTAGGCTGAGCTGTGGTAGTACTAATAGTAATGTAGGCTGAGCTGTGGTAGTACTACTACTAATAGTAATGTAGGCTGGGCTGTGGTAGTACTACTACTAATAATAATGTAGGCTGAGCTGTGGTTATACTAATAGTTATGTAGGCTGAGCTTTGGTAGTACTAATACTACTAGTAATGTAGGATGCACCGTGGTAGTACTAATATTAATGTAGGCTGGGCTGTGGTAGTACTAATACTAATGCAGGCTGAGCTGTGGTAGTACTAATAGTAATGTAGGCTGAGCTGTGGTAATACTAATACGAATAGTAATGTAGGCTGAGCTGTGGTAGTACTAATAGTAATGTAGGCTGTGCTGTGGTAGTACTAATAGTAATGTAGGCTGAGCTGTGGTAATACTAATACGAATAGTAATGTAGGCTGAGCTGTGGTAGTACTAATAGTAATGTAGGCTGTGCTGTGGTAGTACTAATAGTACTAGTAATGCTGTGATGTGGTAGTACTCATAGTAATGTAGGCTGAGCTGTGGTAGTACTACTACTAATAGTAATGTAGGCTGAGCTGTGGTAGTACTAATAGTAATGTAGGCTGAGCTGTAATATTAATGTAGGCTAAGCTGTGGTAGTACTACTACTAATAGTAATGTCGGCTGAGCTGTGGTAGTACTAACAGTAAAGTAGACTGGGTGGTGGTAGTACTAATAGTCATCTAGGCTGAGCCATGGTTTTACTAATAGTAATAGTAATGTAGACTGAGCTGTGATAGTACTTCTACTAATAGTAATGTAGGCTCAGCTGTGGTAGTACTACTACTAATATTAATGTAGGCTGAGTAGTACTAATAGTAATGTAGGCTGAGCTGTGGTAATACTAATACGAATAGTAATGTAGGCTGATCTGTGGTAGTACTAATAGGAATGTAGGCTGAGCTGTGGTAGTACTAATACTACTAGGAATGTAGGCTGAGCTTTGGCAATACTAATAGTAATGTAGGCTGAGCTGTGGTAGTACTAATAGTAATGTAGGCTGAGCTGTGGTAATACTAATACGAATAGTAATGTAGGTTGAGCTGTGGTAGTACTAATAGTAATGTAGGCTGTGCTGTGGTAGTACTAATAGTAATGTAGGCTGAGCTGTGGTAGTACTACTACTAATAGTAATGTAGGCTGAGCTGTGGTAGTACTAATAGTAATGTAGGCTGAGCTGTGGTAGTACTACTACTAATAGTAATGTAGGCTGGGCTGTGGTAGTACTACTACTAATAATAATGTAGGCTGAGCTGTGGTTATACTAATAGTTATTATGTAGGCTGAGCTGTGGTAGTACTAATACTACTAGTAATGTAGGATGCACCGTGTTAGTACTAATATTAATGTAGGCTGGGCTGTGGTAGTACTAATACTACTACTAATGCAGGCTGAGCTGTGGTAGTACTAATAGTCATGTATGCTGAGCTGTGGTAGTACTAATACTACTAGTAATGTAGGCTGAGCTGTGGTAATACTAATAGTCATGTAGGCTGAGCTGTGGTAGTACTAGTACTAACAGTAATGTAAGCTGGGCTGTGGTAGTAGTACTACTAATAGTAATGTAGGCTGAGCTGCGGTAATACGTATAGTAATGTAGGCTGAGCCATGGTAGTACTAATAGTAATGTAGGCCGGGATGTGGTAGTACTAATACTACTAGTAATGTAGACTGGGCGGTGGTAGTGCTAATAGTAATGTAGACTGCACCGTGGTAGTACTAATAGTAATGTAGGCTGAGCTGTGGTAGTACTAATAGTAATGTAGGCTGAGCTGTGGTAGTACTAACAGTAAAGTAGGCTGAGCGGTGGTAGTACTAATAGTCATGTAGGCTGAGCTGTGGTAGTACTAATAGTAATGTAGGCTGAGCTGTGGTAGTACTAATAGTAATGTAGGCTGAGCTGTGGTAGTACTAACAGTAAAGTAGGCTGAGCGGTGGTAGTACTAATAGTCATGTAGGCTGAGCTGTGGTCGTACTAATAGTAATAGTAATGTAGACTGAGCTGTGCTAGTACTACTACTAATAGTAATGTAGGCTGAGCTGTGGTAGTAATAATATGAATAGTAATGTAGGCTGAGCTGTGGTAGTACTAATAGTAATGTAGGCTGCGCCGTGGTAGAACTAATAGTAATGTAGGCTGGGCTGTGGTAGTACTAATAGTAATGTAGGCTGAGCTGTGGTAGTACTACTACTAATAGTAATGTAGGCTGAGCTGTGGTAGTACTACTACTAATAGTAATGTAGGCTGAGCTGTGGTAGTACTACTACTAATAGTAATGTAGGCTGAGCTGTGGTAGTACTACTACGAATAGTAATGTAGCCTGAGCTGTGGTAGTAATAATATGAATAGTAATGTAGGCTGAGCTGTGGTAGTACTAATAGTAATGTAGGCTGTGCCGTGGTAGAACTAATAGTAATGTAGGCTGGGCTGTGGTATTAGTAATACTACTAGTAATGTAGGCTGAGCTGTGGGAGTACTAATAGTAATGTAGGCTGAGCTGTGATAGCACTACTACTAATAGTAATGTAGGCTGAGATGTGGTAATACTAATAGCAATGTAGGCTGAGCTGTGGTAGTATTAATACTACTAGTAATGTAGGCTGTGCCGTGGTAGTACTAATATTAATGTAGGCTGGTCCGTGGTAGTACTAATACTACCAGTAATGTAGGCTGAGCTGTGGTAGTACTAATAGTCATGTAGGCTGAGCTGTGGTAGTACTAGTACTAACAGTAATGTAAGCTGGGCTGTGGTAGTAGTACTACTAATAGTAATGTAGGCTGAGCTGCGGTAATACGTATAGTAATGTAGGCTGAGCCATGGTAGTACTAATAGTAATGTAGGCCGGGATGTGGTAGTACTAATACTACTAGTAATGTAGACTGGGCGGTGGTAGTGCTAATAGTAATGTAGACTGCACCGTGGTAGTACTAATAGTAATGTAGGCTGAGCTGTGGTAGTACTAATAGTAATGTAGGCTGAGCTGTGGTAGTACTAACAGTAAAGTAGGCTGAGCGGTGGTAGTACTAATAGTCATGTAGGCTGAGCTGTGGTAGTACTAATAGTAATGTAGGCTGAGCTGTGGTAGTACTAATAGTAATGTAGGCTGAGCTGTGGTAGTACTAACAGTAAAGTAGGCTGAGCGGTGGTAGTACTAATAGTCATGTAGGCTGAGCTGTGGTCGTACTAATAGTAATAGTAATGTAGACTGAGCTGTGCTAGTACTACTACTAATAGTAATGTAGGCTGAGCTGTGGTAGTAATAATATGAATAGTAATGTAGGCTGAGCTGTGGTAGTACTAATAGTAATGTAGGCTGCGCCGTGGTAGAACTAATAGTAATGTAGGCTGGGCTGTGGTAGTACTAATAGTAATGTAGGCTGAGCTGTGGTAGTACTACTACTAATAGTAATGTAGGCTGAGCTGTGGTAGTACTACTACTAATAGTAATGTAGGCTGAGCTGTGGTAGTACTACTACTAATAGTAATGTAGGCTGAGCTGTGGTAGTACTACTACGAATAGTAATGTAGCCTGAGCTGTGGTAGTAATAATATGAATAGTAATGTAGGCTGAGCTGTGGTAGTACTAATAGTAATGTAGGCTGTGCCGTGGTAGAACTAATAGTAATGTAGGCTGGGCTGTGGTATTAGTAATACTACTAGTAATGTAGGCTGAGCTGTGGGAGTACTAATAGTAATGTAGGCTGAGCTGTGATAGCACTACTACTAATAGTAATGTAGGCTGAGCTGTGGTAATACTAATAGCAATGTAGGCTGAGCTGTGGTAGTATTAATACTACTAGTAATGTAGGCTGTGCCGTGGTAGTACTAATATTAATGTAGGCTGGTCCGTGGTAGTACTAATACTACCAGTAATGTAGGCTGAGCTGTGGTAGTACTAATAGTATTGTAGGCTGAGCTACGGTGGTACTAATACTACTAGCAATGTAGGCTGAGCTGTGGTAGTAGTAATAGTAATGTAGGATGATCTGTGGTAGTACTAATACTACTAGTGATATAGGTTGAGCTGTGTTAGTACTAATAGTAATGTAGGCTGAGCTGTGGTAGTACTAACAGTAAAGTAAACTGAGCGGTGGTAGTACTAATAGTCATGTAGGCTGAGCTGTGGTAGTACTAATAGTAATAGTAATGTAGACTGAAATGTGGTAGTACTACCTACTAATCGTAATGTAGGCTGAGCTTTGGTAGTACTACTACTAATAGTAATGCATGCTTAGCTGTGTTAGTACTAATAGGCATGTAGGCTGAGCTGTGGTAGTACTAATAATACTAGTAATGTAGTCTGAGCTGTGGTAATACTAATAGTCATGTAGGCTGAGATGTGGTAGTACTACTACTAATAGTAATGTAGGCTGAGCTGCGGCAACACTAATAGTAATGTAGGCTGAGCTGTGGTAGTACTAATACTACTAGCAATGTAGGCTGTGCCGTGGTAGTACTAATAGTAATGTAGGCTGGGCTCTGGTAGTACTAATACTACTAGTAATGTAGACTAAGCTGTGGTAGTACTAATAGTAATGTAGGCTGAGCTGTGGTAGTACTAACAGTAAAGTAGACTGAGTTGTTGTAGTACTAATAGTAATGTAGGCTGAGCTGTGGTAGTACTAATACGACTAGTAATATAGGCTGAGCTGTGGTAGTACTAATATTAATGTGGGCTGAGCTGTGGTAGTACTAACAGTAAAGTAGACTGAGCGGTGGTAGTACTAATAGTAATATAGGCTGAGCTGTGGTAATACTAATATGAATAGTAATGTAGGCTGATCTGTGGTAGTACTAATAGGAATGTAGGCTGAGCTGTGGTAATACTAATACGAATAGTAATGTAGGCTGAGCTGTGGTAGTACTAATAGTAATGTAGGCTGTGATGTGGTAGTACTAATAGTAATGTAGGCTGAGCTGTGGTAATACTAATACGAATAGTAATGTAGGCTGAGCTGTGGTAGTACTAATAGTAATGTAGGCTGTGCTGTGGTAGTACTAATAGTACTAGTAATGCTGTGCTGTGGTAGTACTCATAGTAATGTAGGCTGAGCTGTGGTAGTACTACTACTAATAGTAATGTAGGCTGAGCTGTGGTAGTACTAATAGTAATGTCGGCTGAGCTGTGGTAGTACTAATATTAATGTAGGCTAAGCTGTGGTAGTACTACTACTAATAGTAATGTAGGCTGAGCTGTGGTAGTACTAACAGTAAAGTAGACTGGGTGGTGGTAGTACTAATAGTCATCTAGGCTGAGCCATGGTTTTACTAATAGTAATAGTAATGTAGACTGAGCTGTGATAGTACTTCTACTAATAGTAATGTAGGCTCAGCTGTGGTAGTACTACTACTAATATTAATGTAGGCTGAGTAGTACTAATAGTAATGTAGGCTGGGCTGTGGTAGTACTAATAGTAATGTAGGCTGAGCTGTGGTAGTACTACTACTAATAGTAATGTAGGCTGAGCTGTGGTAGTACTAATACTACTAGTAATGTAGGATGCACCGTGTTAGTACTAATATTAATGTAGGCTGGGCTGTGGTAGTACTAATACTAATAGTAATGTAGGCTGAGCTGTGGTAGTACTAATAGTAATGTAGGCTGTGCTGTGTTAGTACTAATAGTAATGTAGGCTGAGCTGTGGTAGTACTACTACTAATAGTAATGTAGGCTGAGCTGTGGTAGTACTAATAGTAATGTAGGCTGAGCTGTGGTAGTACTACTACTAATAGTAATGTAGGCTGGGCTGTGGTAGTACTAATAGTAATGTAGGCTGCGCCGTGGTAGAACTAATTGTAATGTAGGCTGGGCTGTGGTAGTACTAATAGTAATGTAGGCTGAGCTGTGGTAGTACTACTACTAATAGTAATGTAGGCTGAGCTGTGGTAGTACTAATAATACTAGTAATGTTGTCTGAGCTGTGGTAATACTAATAGTCATGTAGGCTGAGATGTGGTAGTACTACTACTAATAGTAATGTAGGCTGAGCTGCGGCAACACTAATAGTAATGTAGGCTGAGCTGTGGTAGTACTAATACTACTAGCAATGTAGGCTGCGCCGTGGTAGTACTAATAGTAATGTAGGCTGGGCTCTGGTAGTACTAATACTACTAGTAATGTAGACTAAGCTGTGGTAGTACTAATAGTAATGTAGGCTGAGCTGTGGTAGTACTAACAGTAAAGTAGACTGAGTTGTTGTAGTACTAATAGTAATGTAGGCTGAGCTGTGGTAGTACTAATACGACTAGTAATATAGGCTGAGCTGTGGTAGTACTAATATTAATGTGGGCTGAGCTGTGGTAGTACTAACAGTAAAGTAGACTGAGCGGTGGTAGTACTAATAGTAATGTAGGCTGAGCTGTGGTAATACTAATACGAATAGTAATGTAGGCTGATCTGTGGTAGTACTAATAGGAATGTAGGCTGAGCTGTGGTAATACTAATACGAATAGTAATGTAGGCTGAGCTGTGGTAGTACTAATAGTAATGTAGGCTGTGCTGTGGTAGTACTAATAGTAATGTAGGCTGAGCTGTGGTAATACTAATACGAATAGTAATGTAGGCTGAGCTGTGGTAGTACTAATAGTAATGTAGGCTGTGCTGTGGTAGTACTAATAGTACTAGTAATGCTGTGCTTTGGTAGTACTCATAGTAATGTAGGATGAGCTGTGGTAGTACTACTACTAATAGTAATGTAGGCTGAGCTGTGGTAGTACTAATAGTAATGTAGGCTGAGCTGTGGTAGTACTAATATTAATGTAGGCTACGCTGTGGTAGTACTAATACTAATACTAATGTAGGCTGAGCTGTGGTAATACTAATATGAATAGTAATGTAGGCTGAGATGTGGTAGTACTAATAGTAATGTAGGCTGTGCTGTGGTAGTACTAATAGTAATGTAGGCTGAGCTGTGGTAATACTAATATGAATAGTAATGTAGGCTGAGCTGTGGTAGTACTAATAGTAATGTAGGCTGTGCTGTGGTAGTACTAATAGTACTAGTAATGCTGTGCTGTGGTAGTACTCAGTAATGTAGGCTGAGCTGTGGTAGTACTACTACTAATAGTAATGTAGGCTGTGCTGTGGTAGTACTAATAGTAATGTAGGCTGAGCTGTGGTAGTACTAAAATTAATGTAGGCTAAGCTGTGGTAGTACTACTACTAATAGTAATGTAGGCTGAGCTGTGGTAGTACTAACAGTAAAGTAGACTGGGTGGTGGTAGTACTAATAGTCATCTAGGCTGAGCCATGGTTTTACTAATAGTAATAGTAATGTAGACTGAGCTGTGATTGTACTTCTACTAATAGTAATGTAGGCTCAGCTGTGGTAGTACTACTACTAATATTAATGTAGGCTGAGTAGTACTAATAGTAATGTAGGCTGAGCTGTGGTAATACTAATACGAATAGTAATGTAGGCTGATCTGTGGTAGTACTAATAGGAATGTAGGCTGAGCTGTGGTAGTACTAATACTACTAGTAATGTAGGCTGAGCTGTGGCAATACTAATAGTAATGTAGGCTGAGCTGTGGTAGTACTAATAGTAATGTAGGCTGAGCTGTGGTAATACTAATACAAATAGTAATGTAGGCTGAGCTGTGGTAGTACTAATAGTAATGTAGGCTGTGCTGTGGTAGTACTAATAGTAATGTAGGCTGAGCTGTGGTAGTACTACTACTAATAGTAATGTAGGCTGAGCTGTGGTAGTACTAATAGTAATGTAGGCTGAGCTGTGGTAGTACTACTACTAATAGTAATGTAGGCTGGGCTGTGGTAGTACTACTACTAATAATAATGTAGGCTGAGCTGTGGTTATACTAATAGTTATGTAGGCTGAGCTTTGGTAGTACTAATACTACTAGTAATGTAGGATGCACCGTGGTAGTACTAATATTAATGTAGGCTGGGCTGTGGTAGTACTAATACTAATGCAGGCTGAGCTGTGGTAGTACTAATAGTAATGTAGGCTGAGCTGTGGTAATACTAATACGAATAGTAATGTAGGCTGAGCTGTGGTAGTACTAATAGTAATGTAGGCTGTGCTGTGGTAGTACTAATAGTAATGTAGGCTGAGCTGTGGTAATACTAATACGAATAGTAATGTAGGCTGAGCTGTGGTAGTACTAATAGTAATGTAGGCTGTGCTGTGGTAGTACTAATAGTACTAGTAATGCTGTGATGTGGTAGTACTCATAGTAATGTAGGCTGAGCTGTGGTAGTACTACTACTAATAGTAATGTAGGCTGAGCTGTGGTAGTACTAATAGTAATGTAGGCTGAGCTGTGGTAGTACTAATAGTAATGTAGGCTGAGCTGTGGTAGTACTAATATTAATGTAGGCTAAGCTGTGGTAGTACTACTACTAATAGTAATGTAGGCTGAGCTGTGGTAGTACTAACAGTAAAGTAGACTGGGTGGTGGTAGTACTAATAGTCATCTAGGCTGAGCCATGGTTTTACTAATAGTAATAGTAATGTAGACTGAGCTGTGATAGTACTTCTACTAATAGTAATGTAGGCTCAGCTGTGGTAGTACTACTACTAATATTAATGTAGGCTGAGTAGTACTAATAGTAATGTAGGCTGAGCTGTGGTAATACTAATACGAATAGTAATGTAGGCTGAGCTGTGGTAGTACTAATAGTAATGTAGGCTGTGCTGTGGTAGTACTAATAGTACTAGTAATGCTGTGCTGTGGTAGTACTCATAGTAATGTAGGCTGAGCTGTGGTAGTACTACTACTAATAGTAATGTAGGCTGAGCTGTGGTAGTACTAATAGTAATGTAGGCTGAGCTGTGGTAGTACTAATATTAATGTAGGCTAAGCTGTGGTAGTACTACTACTAATAGTAATGTAGGCTGAGCTGTGGTAGTACTAACAGTAAAGTAGACTGGGTGGTGGTAGTACTAATAGTCATCTAGGCTGAGCCATGGTTTTACTAATAGTAATAGTAATGTAGACTGAGCTGTGATAGTACTTCTACTAATAGTAATGTAGTCTCAGCTGTGGTAGTACTACTACTAATATTAATGTAGGCTGAGTAGTACTAATAGTAATGTAGGCTGGGCTGTGGTAGTACTAATAGTAATGTAGGCTGAGCTGTGGTAGTACTACTACTAATAGTAATGTAGGCTGAGCTGTGGTAGTACTAATACTACTAGTAATGTAGGATGCACCGTGTTAGTACTAATATTAATGTAGGCTGGGCTGTGGTAGTACTAATACTAATAGTAATGTAGGCTGAGCTGTGGTAGTACTAATAGTAATGTAGGCTGTGCTGTGTTAGTACTAATATTAATGTAGGCTGAGCTGTGGTAGTACTACTACTAATAGTAATGTAGGCTGAGCTGTGGTAGTACTAATAGTAATGTAGGCTGAGCTGTGGTAGTACTACTACTAATAGTAATGTAGGCTGGGCTGTGGTAGTACTAATAGTAATGTAGGCTGCGCCGTGGTAGAACTAATTGTAATGTAGGCTGGGCTGTGGTAGTACTAATAGTAATGTAGGCTGAGCTGTGGTAGTACTACTACTAATAGTAATGTAGGCTGAGCTGTGGTAGTACTAATAATACTAGTAATGTTGTCTGAGCTGTGGTAATACTAATAGTCATGTAGGCTGAGATGTGGTAGTACTACTACTAATAGTAATGTAGGCTGAGCTGCGGCAACACTAATAGTAATGTAGGCTGAGCTGTGGTAGTACTAATACTACTAGCAATGTAGGCTGCGCCGTGGTAGTACTAATAGTAATGTAGGCTGGGCTCTGGTAGTACTAATACTACTAGTAATGTAGACTAAGCTGTGGTAGTACTAATAGTAATGTAGGCTGAGCTGTGGTAGTACTAACAGTAAAGTAGACTGAGTTGTTGTAGTACTAATAGTAATGTAGGCTGAGCTGTGGTAGTACTAATACGACTAGTAATATAGGCTGAGCTGTGGAGTACTAATATTTATGTGGGCTGAGCTGTGGTAGTACTAACAGTAAAGTAGACTGAGCGGTGGTAGTACTAATAGTAATGTAGGCTGAGCTGTGGTAATACTAATACGAATAGTAATGTAGGCTGATCTGTGGTAGTACTAATAGGAATGTAGGCTGAGCTGTGGTAATACTAATACGAATAGTAATGTAGGCTGAGCTGTGGTAGTACTAATAGTAATGTAGGCTGTGCTGTGGTAGTACTAATAGTAATGTAGGCTGAGCTGTGGTAATACTAATACGAATAGTAATGTAGGCTGAGCTGTGGTAGTACTAATAGTAATGTAGGCTGTGCTGTGGTAGTACTAATAGTACTAGTAATGCTGTGCTGTGGTAGTACTCATAGTAATGTAGGCTGAGCTGTGGTAGTACTACTACTAATAGTAATGTAGGCTGAGCTGTGGTAGTACTAATAGTAATGTAGGCTGAGCTGTGGTAGTACTAATATTAATGTAGGCTAAGCTGTGGTAGTACTAATACTAATACTAATGCAGGCTGAGCTGTGGTAGTACTAATAGTAATGTAGGCTGAGCTGTGGTAATACTAATACGAATAGTAATGTAGGCTGAGATGTGGTAGTACTAATAGTAATGTAGGCTGTGCTGTGGTAGTACTAATAGTAATGTAGGCTGAGCTGTGGTAATACTAATACGAATAGTAATGTAGGCTGAGCTGTGGTAGTACTAATAGTAATGTAGGCTGTGCTGTGGTAGTACTAATAGTACTAGTAATGCTGTGCTGTGGTAGTACTCAGTAATGTAGGCTGAGCTGTGGTAGTACTACTACTAATAGTAATGTAGGCTGTGCTGTGGTAGTACTAATAGTAATGTAGGCTGAGCTGTGGTAGTACTAAAATTAATGTAGGCTAAGCTGTGGTAGTACTACTACTAATAGTAATGTAGGCTGAGCTGTGGTAGTACTAACAGTAAAGTAGACTGGGTGGTGGTAGTACTAATATTCATCTAGGCTGAGCCATGGTTTTACTAATAGTAATAGTAATGTAGACTGAGCTGTGATTGTACTTCTACTAATAGTAATGTAGGCTCAGCTGTGGTAGTACTACTACTAATATTAATGTAGGCTGAGTAGTACTAATAGTAATGTAGGCTGAGCTGTGGTAATACTAATATTAATAGTAATGTAGGCTGATCTGTGGTAGTACTAATAGGAATGTAGGCTGAGCTGTGGTAGTACTAATACTACTAGTAATGTAGGCTGAGCTGTGGCAATACTAATAGTAATGTAGGCTGAGCTGTGGTAGTACTAATAGTAATGTAGGCTGAGCTGTGGTAATACTAATACGAATAGTAATGTAGGCTGAGCTGTGGTAGTACTAATAGTAATGTAGGCTGTGCTGTGGTAGTACTAATAGTAATGTAGGCTGAGCTGTGGTAGTACTACTACTAATAGTAATGTAGGCTGAGCTGTGGTAGTACTAATAGTAATGTAGGCTGAGCTGTGGTAGTACTACTACTAATAGTAATGTAGGCTGGGCTGTGGTAGTACTACTACTAATAATAATGTAGGCTGAGCTGTGGTTATACTAATAGTTATGTAGGCTGAGCTTTGGTAGTACTAATACTACTAGTAATGTAGGATGCACCGTGGTAGTACTAATATTAATGTAGGCTGGGCTGTGGTAGTACTAATAGTAATGTAGGCTGAGCTGTGGTAATACTAATACGAATAGTAATGTAGGCTGAGCTGTGGTAGTACTAATAGTAATGTAGGCTGTGCTGTGGTAGTACTAATAGTAATGTAGGCTGAGCTGTGGTAATACTAATACGAATAGTAATGTAGGCTGAGCTGTGGTAGTACTAATAGTAATGTAGGCTGTGCTGTGGTAGTACTAATAGTACTAGTAATGCTGTGATGTGGTAGTACTCATAGTAATGTAGGCTGAGCTGTGGTAGTACTACTACTAATAGTAATGTAGGCTGAGCTGTGGTAGTACTAATAGTAATGTAGGCTGAGCTGTGGTAGTACTAATATTAATGTAGGCTAAGCTGTGGTAGTACTACTACTAATAGTAATGTAGGCTGAGCTGTGGTAGTACTAACAGTAAAGTAGACTGGGTGGTGGTAGTACTAATAGTCATCTAGGCTGAGCCATGGTTTTACTAATAGTAATAGTAATGTAGACTGAGCTGTGATAGTACTTCTACTAATAGTAATGTAGGCTCAGCTGTGGTAGTACTACTACTAATATTAATGTAGGCTGAGTAGTACTAATAGTAATGTAGGCTGAGCTGTGGTAATACTAATACGAATAGTAATGTAGGCTGATCTGTGGTAGTACTAATAGGAATGTAGGCTGAGCTGTGGTAGTACTAATACTACTAGGAATGTAGGCTGAGCTTTGGCAATACTAATAGTAATGTAGGCTGAGCTGTGGTAGTACTAATAGTAATGTAGGCTGAGCTGTGGTAATACTAATACGAATAGTAATGTAGGTTGAGCTGTGGTAGTACTAATAGTAATGTAAGCTGTGCTGTGGTAGTACTAATAGTAATGTAGGCTGAGCTGTGGTAGTACTACTACTAATAGTAATGTAGGCTGAGCTGTGGTAGTACTAATAGTAATGTAGGCTGAGCTGTGGTAGTACTACTACTAATAGTAATGTAGGCTGGGCTGTGGTAGTACTACTACTAATAATAATGTAGGCTGAGCTGTGGTTATACTAATAGTTATTATGTAGGCTGAGCTGTGGTAGTACTAATACTACTAGTAATGTAGGATGCACCGTGTTAGTACTAATATTAATGTAGGCTGGGCTGTGGTAGTACTAATACTACTACTAATGCAGGCTGAGCTGTGGTAGTACTAATAGTCATGTATGCTGAGCTGTGGTAGTACTAATACTACTAGTAATGTAGGCTGAGCTGTGGTAATACTAATAGTCATGTAGGCTGAGCTGTGGTAGTACTAGTACTAACAGTAATGTAAGCTGGGCTGTGGTAGTAGTACTACTAATAGTAATGTAGGCTGAGCTGCGGTAATACGTATAGTAATGTAGGCTGAGCCATGGTAGTACTAATAGTAATGTAGGCCGGGATGTGGTAGTACTAATACTACTAGTAATGTAGACTGGGCGGTGGTAGTGCTAATAGTAATGTAGACTGCACCGTGGTAGTACTAATAGTAATGTAGGCTGAGCTGTGGTAGTACTAATAGTAATGTAGGCTGAGCTGTGGTAGTACTAACAGTAAAGTAGGCTGAGCGGTGGTAGTACTAATAGTCATGTAGGCTGAGCTGTGGTAGTACTAATAGTAATGTAGGCTGAGCTGTGGTAGTACTAATAGTAATGTAGGCTGAGCTGTGGTAGTACTAACAGTAAAGTAGGCTGAGCGGTGGTAGTACTAATAGTCATGTAGGCTGAGCTGTGGTCGTACTAATAGTAATAGTAATGTAGACTGAGCTGTGCTAGTACTACTACTAATAGTAATGTAGGCTGAGCTGTGGTAGTAATAATATGAATAGTAATGTAGGCTGAGCTGTGGTAGTACTAATAGTAATGTAGGCTGCGCCGTGGTAGAACTAATAGTAATGTAGGCTGGGCTGTGGTAGTACTAATAGTAATGTAGGCTGAGCTGTGGTAGTACTACTACTAATAGTAATGTAGGCTGAGCTGTGGTAGTACTACTACTAATAGTAATGTAGGCTGAGCTGTGGTAGTACTACTACTAATAGTAATGTAGGCTGAGCTGTGGTAGTACTACTACGAATAGTAATGTAGCCTGAGCTGTGGTAGTAATAATATGAATAGTAATGTAGGCTGAGCTGTGGTAGTACTAATAGTAATGTAGGCTGCGCCGTGGTAGAACTAATAGTAATGTAGGCTGGGCTGTGGTATTAGTAATACTACTAGTAATGTAGGCTGAGCTGTGGGAGTACTAATAGTAATGTAGGCTGAGCTGTGATAGCACTACTACTAATAGTAATGTAGGCTGAGCTGTGGTAATACTAATAGCAATGTAGGCTGAGCTGTGGTAGTATTAATACTACTAGTAATGTAGGCTGTGCCGTGGTAGTACTAATATTAATGTAGGCTGGTCCGTGGTAGTACTAATACTACCAGTAATGTAGGCTGAGCTGTGGTAGTACTAATAGTATTGTAGGCTGAGCTACGGTGGTACTAATACTACTAGCAATGTAGGCTGAGCTGTGGTAGTAGTAATAGTAATGTAGGATGATCTGTGGTAGTACTAATACTACTAGTGATATAGGTTGAGCTGTGTTAGTACTAATAGTAATGTAGGCTGAGCTGTGGTAGTACTAACAGTAAAGTAAACTGAGCGGTGGTAGTACTAATAGTCATGTAGGCTGAGCTGTGGTAGTACTAATAGTAATAGTAATGTAGACTGAAATGTGGTAGTACTACCTACTAATCGTAATGTAGGCTGAGCTTTGGTAGTACTACTACTAATAGTAATGCATGCTTAGCTGTGTTAGTACTAATAGGCATGTAGGCTGAGCTGTGGTAGTACTAATAATACTAGTAATGTAGTCTGAGCTGTGGTAATACTAATAGTCATGTAGGCTGAGATGTGGTAGTACTACTACTAATAGTAATGTAGGCTGAGCTGCGGCAACACTAATAGTAATGTAGGCTGAGCTGTGGTAGTACTAATACTACTAGCAATGTAGGCTGTGCCGTGGTAGTACTAATAGTAATGTAGGCTGGGCTCTGGTAGTACTAATACTACTAGTAATGTAGACTAAGCTGTGGTAGTACTAATAGTAATGTAGGCTGAGCTGTGGTAGTACTTCTACTAATAGTAATGTAGGCTCAGCTGTGGTAGTACTACTACTAATATTAATGTAGGCTGAGTAGTACTAATAGTAATGTAGGCTGGGCTGTGGTAGTACTAATAGTAATGTAGGCTGAGCTGTGGTAGTACTACTACTAATAGTAATGTAGGCTGAGCTGTGGTAGTACTAATACTACTAGTAATGTAGGATGCACCGTGTTAGTACTAATATTAATGTAGGCTGGGCTGTGGTAGTACTAATACTAATAGTAATGTAGGCTGAGCTGTGGTAGTACTAATAGTAATGTAGGCTGTGCTGTGTTAGTACTAATAGTAATGTAGGCTGAGCTGTGGTAGTACTACTACTAATAATAATGTAGGCTGAGCTGTGGTAGTACTAATAGTAATGTAGGCTGAGCTGTGGTAGTACTACTACTAATAGTAATGTAGGCTGGGCTGTGGTAGTACTAATAGTAATGTAGGCTGCGCCGTGGTAGAACTAATTGTAATGTAGGCTGGGCTGTGGTAGTACTAATAGTGATGTAGGCTGAGCTGTGGTAGTACTACTACTAATAGTAATGTAGGCTGAGCTGTGGTAGTACTAATAATACTAGTAATGTTGTCTGAGCTGTGGTAATACTAATAGTCATGTAGGCTGAGATGTGGTAGTACTACTACTAATAGTAATGTAGGCTGAGCTGCGGCAACACTAATAGTAATGTAGGCTGAGCTGTGGTAGTACTAATACTACTAGCAATGTAGGCTGCGCCGTGGTAGTACTAATAGTAATGTAGGCTGGGCTCTGGTAGTACTAATACTACTAGTAATGTAGACTAAGCTGTGGTAGTACTAATAGTAATGTAGGCTGAGCTGTGGTAGTACTAACAGTAAAGTAGACTGAGTTGTTGTAGTACTAATAGTAATGTAGGCTGAGCTGTGGTAGTACTAATACGACTAGTAATATAGGCTGAGCTGTGGTAGTACTAATATTAATGTGGGCTGAGCTGTGGTAGTACTAACAGTAAAGTAGACTGAGCGGTGGTAGTACTAATAGTAATGTAGGCTGAGCTGTGGTAATACTTATACGAATAGTAATGTAGGCTGATCTGTGGTAGTACTAATAGGAATGTAGGCTGAGCTGTTGTAATACTAATACGAATAGTAATGTAGGCTGAGCTGTGGTAGTACTAATAGTAATGTAGGCTGTGCTGTGGTAGTACTAATAGTAATGTAGGCTGAGCTGTGGTAATACTAATACGAATAGTAATGTAGGCTGAGCTGTGGTAGTACTAATAGTAATGTAGGCTGTGCTGTGGTAGTACTAATAGTACTAGTAATGCTATGCTGTGGTAGTACTCATAGTAATGTAGGCTGAGCTGTGGTAGTACTACTACTAATAGTAATGTAGGCTGAGCTGTGGTAGTACTAATAGTAATGTAGGCTGAGCTGTGGTAGTACTAATATTAATGTAGGCTAAGCTGTGGTAGTACTACTACTAATAGTAATGTAGGCTGAGCTGTGGTAGTACTAACAGTAAAGTAGACTGGGTGGTGGTAGTACTAATAGTCATCTAGGCTGAGCCATGGTTTTACTAATAGTAATAGTAATGTAGACTGAGCTGTGATAGTACTTCTACTAATAGTAATGTAGGCTCAGCTGTGGTAGTACTACTACTAATATTAATGTAGGCTGAGTAGTACTAATAGTAATGTAGGCTGGGCTGTGGTAGTACTAATAGTAATGTAGGCTGAGCTGTGGTAGTACTACTACTAATAGTAATGTAGGCTGAGCTGTGGTAGTACTAATACTACTAGTAATGTAGGATGCACCGTGTTAGTACTAATATTAATGTAGGCTGGGCTGTGGTAGTACTAATACTAATAGTAATGTAGGCTGAGCTGTGGTAGTACTAATAGTAATGTAGGCTGTGCTGTGGTAGTACTAATAGTAATGTAGGCTGAGCTGTGGTAGTACTACTACTAATAGTAATGTAGGCTGAGCTGTGGTAGTACTAATAGTAATGTAGGCTGAGCTGTGGTAGTACTAATACTACTAGTAATGTAGGATGCACCGTGTTAGTACTAATATTAATGTAGGCTGGGCTGTGGTAGTACTAATACTAATAGTAATGTAGGCTGAGCTGTGGTAGTACTAATAGTAATGTAGGCTGTGCTGTGGTAGTACTAATAGTAATGTAGGCTGAGCTGTGGTAGTACTACTACTAATAGTAATGTAGGCTGAGCTGTGGTAGTACTAATAGTAATGTAGGCTGAGCTGTGGTAGTACTACTACTAATAGTAATGTAGGCTGAGCTGTGGTAGTACTAATAGTAATGTAGGCTGAGCTGTGGTAGTACTACTACTAATAGTAATGTAGGCTGGGCTGTGGTAGTACTAATAGTAATGTAGGCTGCGCCGTGGTAGAACTAATAGTAATGTAGGCTGGGCTGTGGTAGTACTAATAGTAATGTAGGCTGAGCTGTGGTAGTACTACTACTAATAGTAATGTAGGCTGAGCTGTGGTAGTACTAATACTACTAGTAATGTAGGATGCACCGTGTTAGTACTAATATTAATGTAGGCTGGGCTGTGGTAGTACTAATACTAATAGTAATGTAGGCTGAGCTGTGGTAGTACTAATAGTAATGTAGGCTGTGATGTGGTAGTACTAATAGTAATGTAGGCTGAGCTGTGGTAGTACTACTACTAATAGTAATGTAGGCTGAGCTGTGGTAGTACTAATAGTAATGTAGGCCGAGCTGTGGTAGTAATAATATGAATAGTAATGTAGGCTGAGCTGTGGTAGTACTAATAGTAATGTAGGCTGCGCCGTGGTAGAACTAATAGTCATGTAGGCTGGGCTGTGGTAGTACTAATAGTAATGTAGGCTGAGCTGTGGTAGTACTACTACTAATAGTAATGTAGGCTGAGCTGTGGTAGTACTACTAGTAATGTAGGCTGTGCTGTGGTAGTACTAATAGTAATGTAGGCTGAGCTGTGGTAGTACTACCAGTAATAGTAATGTAGGCTGAGCTGTGGTAGTACTAATAGTAATGTAGGCTGAGCTGTGGTAGTACTACTACTAATAGTAATGTAGGCTGGGCTGTGGTAGTACTACTACTAATAATAATGTAGGCTGAGCTGTGGTTATACTAATAGTTATTATGTAGGCTGAGCTGTGGTAGTACTAATACTACTAGTAATGTAGGATGCACCGTGTTAGTACTAATAGTAATGTAGGCTGAGCTGTGGTAGTACTACTACTAATAGTAATGTAGGCTGAGCTGTGGTAGTACTAATAGTAATGTAGGCTGTGCTGTGGTAGTACTAATAGTAATGTAGGCTGAGCTGTGGTAGTACTACTACTAATAGTAATGTAGGCTGAGCTGTGGTAGTACTAATAGTAATGTAGGCTGAGCTGTGGTAGTACTACTACTAATAGTAATGTAGGCTGGGCTGTGGTAGTACTAATAGTAATGTAGGCTGAGCTGTGGTAGTACTAATAGTAATGTAGGCTGAGCTGTGGTAGTACTACTACTAATAGTAATGTAGGCTGAGCTGTGGTAGTACTAATACTACTAGTAATGTAGGATGCACCGTGTTAGTACTAATATTAATGTAGGCTGGGCTGTGGTAGTACTAATACTAATAGTAATGTAGGCTGAGCTGTGGTAGTACTAATAGTAATGTAGGCTGTGCTGTGGTAGTACTAATAGTAATGTAGGCTGAGCTGTGGTAGTACTACTACTAATAGTAATGTAGGCTGAGCTGTGGTAGTACTAATAGTAATGTAGGCTGAGCTGTGGTAGTACTACTACTAATAGTAATGTAGGCTGAGCTGTGGTAGTACTAATAGTAATGTAGGCTGAGCTGTGGTAGTACTACTACTAATAGTAATGTAGGCTGGGCTGTGGTAGTACTAATAGTAATGTAGGCTGCGCCGTGGTAGAACTAATAGTAATGTAGGCTGGGCTGTGGTAGTACTAATAGTAATGTAGGCTGAGCTGTGGTAGTACTACTACTAATAGTAATGTAGGCTGAGCTGTGGTAGTACTAATACTACTAGTAATGTAGGATGCACCGTGTTAGTACTAATATTAATGTAGGCTGGGCTGTGGTAGTACTAATACTAATAGTAATGTAGACTGAGCTGTGGTAGTACTAATAGTAATGTAGGCTGTGCTGTGGTAGTACTAATAGTAATGTAGGCTGAGCTGTGGTAGTACTACTACTAATAGTAATGTAGGCTGAGCTGTGGTAGTACTAATAGTAATGTAGGCTGAGCTGTGGTAGTAATAATATGAATAGTAATGTAGGCTGAGCTGTGGTAGTACTAATAGTAATGTAGGCTGCGCCGTGGTATAACTAATAGTCATGTAGGCTGGGCTGTGGTAGTACTAATAGTAATGTAGGCTGAGCTGTGGTAGTACTACTACTAATAGTAATGTAGGCTGAGCTGTGGTAGTACTACTAGTAATGTAGGCTGTGCTGTGGTAGTACTAATAGTAATGTAGGCTGAGCTGTGGTAGTACTACTACTAATAGTAATGTAGGCTGAGCTGTGGTAGTACTAATAGTAATGTAGGCTGAGCTGTGGTAGTACTACTACTAATAGTAATGTAGGCTGGGCTGTGGTAGTACTACTACTAATAATAATGTAGGCTGAGCTGTGGTTATACTAATAGTTATTATGTAGGCTGAGCTGTGGTAGTACTAATACTACTAGTAATGTAGGATGCACCGTGTTAGTACTAATAGTAATGTAGGCTGAGCTGTGGTAGTACTACTACTAATAGTAATGTAGGCTGAGCTGTGGTAGTACTAATAGTAATGTAGGCTGTGCTGTGGTAGTACTAATAGTAATGTAGGCTGAGCTGTGGTAGTACTACTACTAATAGTAATGTAGGCTGAGCTGTGGTAGTACTAATAGTAATGTAGGCTGAGCTGTGGTAGTACTACTACTAATAGTAATGTAGGCTGGGCTGTGGTAGTACTACTACTAATAATAATGTAGGCTGAGCTGTGGTTATACTAATAGTTATTATGTAGGCTGAGCTGTGGTAGTACTAATACTACTAGTAATGTAGGATGCACCGTGTTAGTACTAATATTAATGTAGGCTGGGCTGTGGTAGTACTAATACTAATACTAATGCAGGCTGAGCTGTGGTAGTACTAATAGTCATGTATGCTGAGCTGTGGTAGTACTAATACTACTAGTAATGTAGGCTGAGCTGTGGTAATACTAATAGTCATGTAGGCTGAGCTGTGGTAGTACTAGTACTAACAGTAATGTAAGCTGGGCTGTGGTAGTAGTACTACTAATAGTAATGTAGGCTGAGCTGCGGTAATACGTATAGCAATGTAGGCTGAGCCATGGTAGTACTAATAGTAATGTAGGCCGGGATGTGGTAGTACTAATACTACTAGTAATGTAGACTGGGCGGTGGTAGTGCTAATAGTAATGTAGACTGCACCGTGGTAGTACTAATAGTAATGTAGGCTGAGCTGTGGTAGTACTAATAGTAATGTAGGCTGAGCTGTGGTAGTACTAACAGTAAAGTAGGCTGAGCGGTGGTAGTACTAATAGTCATGTAGGCTGAGCTGTGGTCGTACTAATAGTAATAGTAATGTAGACTGAGCTGTGCTAGTACTACTACTAATAGTAATGTAGGCTGTGCTGTGGTAGTACTAATAGTAATGTAGGCTGAGCTGTGGTAGTACTACTACGAATAGTAATGTAGCCTGAGCTGTGGTAGTAATAATATGAATAGTAATGTAGGCTGAGCTGTGGTAGTACTAATAGTAATGTAGGCTGCGCCGTGGTAGAACTAATAGTAATGTAGGCTGGGCTGTGGTAGTACTAATAGTAATGTATGCTGAGCTGTGGTAGTACTACTACTAATAGTAATGTAGGCTGAGCTGTGGTAGTACTAACAGTAAAGTAGGCTGAGCGGTGGTAGTACTAATAGTCATGTAGGCTGAGCTGTGGTCGTACTAATAGTAATAGTAATGTAGACTGAGCTGTGCTAGTACTACTACTAATAGTAATGTAGGCTGTGCTGTGGTAGTACTAATAGTAATGTAGGCTGAGCTGTGGTAGTACTACTACGAATAGTAATGTAGCCTGAGCTGTGGTAGTAATAATATGAATAGTAATGTAGGCTGAGCTGTGGTAGTACTAATAGTAATGTAGGCTGCGCCGTGGTAGAACTAATAGTAATGTAGGCTGGGCTGTGGTAGTACTAATAGTAATGTATGCTGAGCTGTGGTAGTACTACTACTAATAGTAATGTAGGCTGAGCTGTGGTAGTACTACTACTAATAGTAATGTAGGCTGAGCTGTGGTAGTACTAATAGTAATGTAGGCTGAGCTGTGGTAGTACTACTACGAATAGTAATGTAGCCTGAGCTGTGGTAGTAATAATATGAATAGTAATGTAGGCTGAGCTGTGGTAGTACTAATAGTAATGTAGGCTGCGCCGTGGTAGAACTAATAGTAATGTAGGCTGGGCTGTGGTAGTACTAATAGTAATGTAGGCTGAGCTGTGGTAGTACTAATAGTAATGTAGGCTGAGCTGTGGTAGTACTACTACTAATAGTAATGTAGGCTGAGCTGTGGTAGTACTAATAGTAATGTAGGCTGAGCTGTGGTAGTACTACTACTAATAGTAATGTAGGCTGGGCTGTGGTAGTACTAATAGTAATGTAGGCTGCGCCGTGGTAGAACTAATAGTAATGTAGGCTGGGCTGTGGTAGTACTAATAGTAATGTAGGCTGAGCTGTGGTAGTACTACTACTAATAGTAATGTAGGCTGAGCTGTGGTAGTACTAATACTACTAGTAATGTAGGATGCACCGTGTTAGTACTAATATTAATGTAGGCTGGGCTGTGGTAGTACTAATACTAATAGTAATGTAGGCTGAGCTGTGGTAGTACTAATAGTAATGTAGGCTGTGATGTGGTAGTACTAATAGTAATGTAGGCTGAGCTGTGGTAGTACTACTACTAATAGTAATGTAGGCTGAGCTGTGGTAGTACTAATAGTAATGTAGGCTGAGCTGTGGTAGTAATAATATGAATAGTAATGTAGGCTGAGCTGTGGTAGTACTAATAGTAATGTAGGCTGCGCCGTGGTAGAACTAATAGTCATGTAGGCTGGGCTGTGGTAGTACTAATAGTAATGTAGGCTGAGCTGTGGTAGTACTACTACTAATAGTAATGTAGGCTGAGCTGTGGTAGTACTACTAGTAATGTAGGCTGTGCTGTGGTAGTACTAATAGTAATGTAGGCTGAGCTGTGGTAGTACTACTACTAATAGTAATGTAGGCTGAGCTGTGGTAGTACTAATAGTAATGTAGGCTGAGCTGTGGTAGTACTACTACTAATAGTAATGTAGGCTGGGCTGTGGTAGTACTACTACTAATAATAATGTAGGCTGAGCTGTGGTTATACTAATAGTTATTATGTAGGCTGAGCTGTGGTAGTACTAATACTACTAGTAATGTAGGATGCACCGTGTTAGTACTAATAGTAATGTAGGCTGAGCTGTGGTAGTACTACTACTAATAGTAATGTAGGCTGAGCTGTGGTAGTACTAATAGTAATGTAGGCTGTGCTGTGGTAGTACTCATAGTAATGTAGGCTGAGCTGTGGTAGTACTACTACTAATAGTAATGTAGGCTGAGCTGTGGTAGTACTAATAGTAATGTAGGCTGAGCTGTGGTAGTACTACTACTAATAGTAATGTAGGCTGGGCTGTGGTAGTACTAATAGTAATGTAGGCTGAGCTGTGGTAGTACTAATAGTAATGTAGGCTGAGCTGTGGTAGTACTACTACTAATAGTAATGTAGGCTGAGCTGTGGTAGTACTAATACTACTAGTAATGTAGGATGCACCGTGTTAGTACTAATATTAATGTAGGCTGGGCTGTGGTAGTACTAATACTAATAGTAATGTAGGCTGAGCTGTGGTAGTACTAATAGTAATGTAGGCTGTGCTGTGGTAGTACTAATAGTAATGTAGGCTGAGCTGTGGTAGTACTACTACTAATAGTAATGTAGGCTGAGCTGTGGTAGTACTAATAGTATTGTAGGCTGAGCTGTGGTAGTACTACTACTAATAGTAATGTAGGCTGGGCTGTGGTAGTACTAATAGTAATGTAGGCTGCGCCGTGGTAGAACTAATAGTAATGTAGGCTGGGCTGTGGTAGTACTAATAGTAATGTAGGCTGAGCTGTGGTAGTACTACTACTAATAGTAATGTAGGCTGAGCTGTGGTAGTACTAATACTACTAGTAATGTAGGATGCACCGTGTTAGTACTAATATTAATGTAGGCTGGGCTGTGGTAGTACTAATACTAATAGTAATGTAGACTGAGCTGTGGTAGTACTAATAGTAATGTAGGCTGTGCTGTGGTAGTACTAATAGTAATGTAGGCTGAGCTGTGGTAGTACTACTACTAATAGTAATGTAGGCTGAGCTGTGGTAGTACTAATAGTAATGTAGGCTGAGCTGTGGTAGTAATAATATGAATAGTAATGTAGGCTGAGCTGTGGTAGTACTAATAGTAATGTAGGCTGCGCCGTGGTATAACTAATAGTCATGTAGGCTGGGCTGTGGTAGTACTAATAGTAATGTAGGCTGAGCTGTGGTAGTACTACTACTAATAGTAATGTAGGCTGAGCTGTGGTAGTACTACTAGTAATGTAGGCTGTGCTGTGGTAGTACTAATAGTAATGTAGGCTGAGCTGTGGTAGTACTACTACTAATAGTAATGTAGGCTGAGCTGTGGTAGTACTAATAGTAATGTAGGCTGAGCTGTGGTAGTACTACTACTAATAGTAATGTAGGCTGGGCTGTGGTAGTACTACTACTAATAATAATGTAGGCTGAGCTGTGGTTATACTAATAGTTATTATGTAGGCTGAGCTGTGGTAGTACTAATACTACTAGTAATGTAGGATGCACCGTGTTAGTACTAATAGTAATGTAGGCTGAGCTGTGGTAGTACTACTACTAATAGTAATGTAGGCTGAGCTGTGGTAGTACTAATAGTAATGTAGGCTGTGCTGTGGTAGTACTAATAGTAATGTAGGCTGAGCTGTGGTAGTACTACTACTAATAGTAATGTAGGCTGAGCTGTGGTAGTACTAATAGTAATGTAGGCTGAGCTGTGGTAGTACTACTACTAATAGTAATGTAGGCTGGGCTGTGGTAGTACTACTACTAATAATAATGTAGGCTGAGCTGTGGTTATACTAATAGTTATTATGTAGGCTGAGCTGTGGTAGTACTAATACTACTAGTAATGTAGGATGCACCGTGTTAGTACTAATAGTAATGTAGGCTGAGCTGTGGTAGTACTACTACTAATAGTAATGTAGGCTGAGCTGTGGTAGTACTAATAGTAATGTAGGCTGTGCTGTGGTTGTACTAATAGTAATGTAGGCTGAGCTGTGGTAGTACTACTACTAATAGTAATGTAGGCTGAGCTGTGGTAGTACTAATAGTAATGTAGGCTGAGCTGTGGTAGTACTACTACTAATAGTAATGTAGGCTGGGCTGTGGTAGTACTACTACTAATAATAATGTAGGCTGAGCTGTGGTTATACTAATAGTTATTATGTAGGCTGAGCTGTGGTAGTACTAATACTACTAGTAATGTAGGATGCACTGTGTTAGTACTAATATTAATGTAGGCTGGGCTGTGGTAGTACTAATACTAATACTAATGCAGGCTGAGCTGTGGTAGTACTAATAGTCATGTATGCTGAGCTGTGGTAGTACTAATACTACTAGTAATGTAGGCTGAGCTGTGGTAATACTAATAGTCATGTAGGCTGAGCTGTGGTAGTACTAGTACTAACAGTAATGTAAGCTGGGCTGTGGTAGTAGTACTACTAATAGTAATGTAGGCTGAGCTGCGGTAATACGTATAGTAATGTAGGCTGAGCCATGGTAGTACTAATAGTAATGTAGGCCGGGATGTGGTAGTACTAATACTACTAGTAATGTAGACTGGGCGGTGGTAGTGCTAATAGTAATGTAGACTGCACCGTGGTAGTACTAATAGTAATGTAGGCTGAGCTGTGGTAGTACTAATAGTAATGTAGGCTGAGCTGTGGTAGTACTAACAGTAAAGTAGGCTGAGCGGTGGTAGTACTAATAGTCATGTAGGCTGAGCTGTGGTCGTACTAATAGTAATAGTAATGTAGACTGAGCTGTGCTAGTACTACTACTAATAGTAATGTAGGCTGTGCTGTGGTAGTACTAATAGTAATGTAGGCTGAGCTGTGGTAGTACTACTACGAATAGTAATGTAGCCTGAGCTGTGGTAGTAATAATATGAATAGTAATGTAGGCTGAGCTGTGGTAGTACTAATAGTAATGTAGGCTGAGCCGTGGTAGAACTAATAGTAATGTAGGCTGGGCTGTGGTAGTACTAATAGTAATGTATGCTGAGCTGTGGTAGTACTACTACTAATAGTAATGTAGGCTGAGCTGTGGTAGTACTACTACTAATAGTAATGTAGGCTGAGCTGTGGTAGTACTAATAGTAATGTAGGCTGAGCTGTGGTAGTACTACTACGAATAGTAATGTAGCCTGAGCTGTGGTAGTAATAATATGAATAGTAATGTAGGCTGAGCTGTGGTAGTACTAATAGTAATGTAGGCTGCGCCGTGGTAGAACTAATAGTAATGTAGGCTGGGCTGTGGTAGTAATAATACTACTAGTAATGTAGGCTGAGCTGTGGGAGTACTAATAGTAATGTAGGCTGAGCTGTGATAGCGCTACTACTAATAGTAATGTAGGCTGGGCTGTGGTATTACTACTACTAATAATAATGTAGGCTGAGCTGTGGTTATACTAATAGTTATGTAGGCTGAGCTGTGGTAGTACTAATACTACTAGTAATGTAGGCTGCACCGCGGTAGTACTAATATTAATGTAGGATGGGCTGTGGTAGTTATAATACTACTAGTAATTTAGGCTGGGCTGTGGTAGTAATAATACTACTAGTAATGTAGGCTGAGCTGTGGTAGTACCAATAGTAATGTAGGCTGAGCTGTGGTAGTACTACTACTAATAGTAATGTAGGCTTGGCTGTGGTAGTACTACTACTAATAGTAATGTAGGCTGAGCTGCGGTAATACGTATAGTAATGTAGGCTGAGCTGTGATAGTACTAATAGTTATGTAGGCTGAGCTGTGGTAATACTAATAGCAATGTAGGCTGAGCTGTGGTAGTATTAATACTACTAGTAATGTAGGCTGTGCCGTGGTAGTACTAATATTAATGTAGGCTGGTCCGTGGTAGTACTAATACTACTAGTAATGTAGGCTGAGCTGTGGTAGTACTAATAGTATTGTAGGCTGAGCTACGGTGGTACTAATACTACTAGCAATGCAGGCTGAGCTGTGGTAGTACTAATAGTAATGTAGGATGATCTGTGGTAGTACTAATACTACTAGTGATATAGGTTGAGCTGTGGTAGTACTAATAGTAATGTAGGCTGAGCTGTGGTAGTACTAACAGTAAAGTAAACTGAGCGGTGGTAGTACTAATAGTCATGTAGGCTGAGCTGTGGTAGTACTACTACTAATAGTAATGTAGGCTGAGCTGTGGTAGTACTAATACTACTAGTAATGTAGGATGCACCGTGTTAGTACTAATATTAATGTAGGCTGGGCTGTGGTAGTACTAATACTAATAGTAATGTAGGCTGAGCTGTGGTAGTACTAATAGTAATGTAGGCTGTGCTGTGGTAGTACTAATAGTAATGTAGGCTGAGCTGTGGTAGTACTACTACTAATAGTAATGTAGGCTGAGCTGTGGTAGTACTAATAGTAATGTAGGCTGAGCTGTGGTAGTAATAATATGAATAGTAATGTAGGCTGAGCTGTGGTAGTACTAATAGTAATGTAGGCTGCGCCGTGGTAGAACTAATAGTCATGTAGGCTGGGCTGTGGTAGTACTAATAGTAATGTAGGCTGAGCTGTGGTAGTACTACTACTAATAGTAATGTAGGCTGAGCTGTGGTAGTACTACTAGTAATGTAGGCTGTGCTGTGGTAGTACTAATAGTAATGTAGGCTGAGCTGTGGTAGTACTACTACTAATAGTAATGTAGGCTGAGCTGTGGTAGTACTAATAGTAATGTAGGCTGAGCTGTGGTAGTACTACTACTAATAGTAATGTAGGCTGGGCTGTGATAGTACTACTACTAATAATAATGTAGGCTGAGCTGTGGTTATACTAATAGTTATTATGTAGGCTGAGCTGTGGTAGTACTAATACTACTAGTAATGTAGGATGCACCGTGTTAGTACTAATATTAATGTAGACTGGGCGGTGGTAGTGCTAATAGTAATGTAGACTGCACCGTGGTAGTACTAATAGTAATGTAGGCTGAGCTGTGGTAGTACTAATAGTAATGTAGGCTGAGCTGTGGTAGTACTAACAGTAAAGTAGGCTGAGCGGTGGTAGTACTAATAGTCATGTAGGCTGAGCTGTGGTCGTACTAATAGTAATAGTAATGTAGACTGAGCTGTGCTAGTACTACTACTAATAGTAATGTAGGCTGTGCTGTGGTAGTACTAATAGTAATGTAGGCTGAGCTGTGGTAGTACTACTACGAATAGTAATGTAGCCTGAGCTGTGGTAGTAATAATATGAATAGTAATGTAGGCTGAGCTGTGGTAGTACTAATAGTAATGTAGGCTGCGCCGTGGTAGAACTAATAGTAATGTAGGCTGGGCTGTGGTAGTACTAATAGTAATGTATGCTGAGCTGTGGTAGTACTACTACTAATAGTAATGTAGGCTGAGCTGTGGTAGTACTAATAGTAATGTAGGCTGAGCTGTGGTAGTACTAACAGTAAAGTAGGCTGAGCGGTGGTAGTACTAATAGTCATGTAGGCTGAGCTGTGGTCGTACTAATAGTAATAGTAATGTAGACTGAGCTGTGCTAGTACTACTACTAATAGTAATGTAGGCTGTGCTGTGGTAGTACTAATAGTAATGTAGGCTGAGCTGTGGTAGTACTACTACGAATAGTAATGTAGCCTGAGCTGTGGTAGTAATAATATGAATAGTAATGTAGGCTGAGCTGTGGTAGTACTAATAGTAATGTAGGCTGCGCCGTGGTAGAACTAATAGTAATGTAGGCTGGGCTGTGGTAGTACTAATAGTAATGTATGCTGAGCTGTGGTAGTACTACTACTAATAGTAATGTAGGCTGAGCTGTGGTAGTACTACTACTAATAGTAATGTAGGCTGAGCTGTGGTAGTACTAATAGTAATGTAGGCTGAGCTGTGGTAGTACTACTACGAATAGTAATGTAGCCTGAGCTGTGGTAGTAATAATATGAATAGTAATGTAGGCTGAGCTGTGGTAGTACTAATAGTAATGTAGGCTGCGCCGTGGTAGAGCTAATAGTAATGTAGGCTGGGCTGTGGTAGTAATAATACTACTAGTAATGTAGGCTGAGCTGTGGGAGTACTAATAGTAATGTAGGCTGAGCTGTGATAGCACTACTACTAATAGTAATGTAGGCTGGGCTGTGGTATTACTACTACTAATAATAATGTAGGCTGAGCTGTGGTTATACTAATAGTTATGTAGGCTGAGCTGTGGTAGTACTAATACTACTAGTAATGTAGGCTGCACCGCGGTAGTACTAATATTAATGTAGGCTGGGCTGTGGTAGTTATAATACTACTAGTAATTTAGGCTGGGCTGTGGTAGTAATAATACTACTAGTAATGTAGGCTGAGCTGTGGTAGTACCAATAGTAATGTAGGCTGAGCTGTGGTAGTACTACTACTAATAGTAATGTAGGCTTGGCTGTGGTAGTACTACTACTAATAGTAATGTAGGCTGAGCTGCGGTAATACGTATAGTAATGTAGGCTGAGCTGTGATAGTATTAATAGTTATGTAGGCTGAGCTGTGGTAATACTAATAGCAATGTAGGCTGAGCTGTGGTAGTATTAATACTACTAGTAATGTAGGATGCACCGTGGTAGTACTAATATTGATGTAGGCTGGGCTGTGGTAGTACTAATACTAATACTAGTGCAGGCTGAGCTGTGGTAGTACTAATAGTCATGTATGCTGAGCTGTGGTAGTACTAATACTACTAGTAATGTAGGCTGAGCTGTGGTAATACTAATAGTCATGTAGGCTGAGCTGTGGTAGTACTAGTACTAACAGTAATGTAAGCTGGGCTGTGGTAGTAGTACTACTAATAGTAATGTAGGCTGAGCTGCGGTAATACGTATAGTAATGTAGGCTGAGCCATGGTAGTACTAATAGTAATGTAGGCCGGGATGTGGTAGTACTAATACTACTAGTAATGTAGACTGGGCGGTGGTAGTGCTAATAGTAATGTAGGCTGCGCCGTGGTAGTACTAATAGTAATGTAGGCTGAGCTGTGGTAGTACTAACTGTAAAGTAGGCTGAGCGGTGGTAGTACTAATAGTCATGTAGGCTGAGCTGTGGTCGTACTAATAGTAATAGTAATGTAGACTGAGCTGTGCTAGTACTACTACTAATAGTAATGTAGGCTGTGCTGTGGTAGTACTAATAGTAATGTAGGCTGAGCTGTGGTAGTACTACTACGAATAGTAATGTAGCCTGAGCTGTGGTAGTAATAATATGAATAGTAATGTAGGCTGAGCTGTGGTAGTACTAATAGTAATGTAGGCTGCGCCGTGGTAGAACTAATAGTAATGTAGGCTGGGCTGTGGTAGTACTAATAGTAATGTATGCTGAGCTGTGGTAGTACTACTACTAATAGTAATGTAGGCTGAGCTGTGGTAGTACTACTACTAATAGTAATGTAGGCTGAGCTGTGGTAGTACTAATAGTAATGTAGGCTGAGCTGTGGTAGTACTACTACAAATAGTTATGTAGGCTGAGCTGTGGTAGTACTACTACGAATAGTAATGTAGGCTGAGCTGTGGTAGTACTAATAGTAATGTAGGCTGCGCCGTGGTAGAACTAATAGTAATGTAGGCTGGGCTGTGGTAGTAATAATACTACTAGTAATGTAGGCTGAGCTGTGGGAGTACTAATAGTAATGTAGGCTGAGCTGTGATAGCACTACTACTAATAGTAATGTAGGCTGGGCTGTGGTATTACTACTACTAATAATAATGTAGGCTGAGCTGTGGTTATACTAATAGTTATGTAGGCTGAGCTGTGGTAGTACTAATACTACTAGTAATGTAGGCTGCACCGCGGTAGTACTAATATTAATGTAGGCTGGGCTGTGGTAGTTATAATACTACTAGTAATTTAGGCTGGGATGTGGTAGTAATAATACTACTAGTAATGTAGGCTGAGCTTTGGTAGTACCAATAGTAATGTAGGCTGAGCTGTGGTAGTACTACTACTAATAGTAATGTAGGCTTGGCTGTGGTAGTACTACTACTAATAGTAATGTAGGCTGAGCTGCGGTAATACGTATAGTAATGTAGGCTGAGCTGTGATAGTACTAATAGTTATGTAGGCTGAGCTGTGGTAATACTAATAGCAATGTAGGCTGAGCTGTGGTAGTATTAATACTACTAGTAATGTAGGCTGTGCCGTGGTAGTACTAATATTAATGTAGGCTGGTCCGTGGTAGTACTAATACTACTAGTAATGTAGGCTGAGCTGTGGTAGTACTAATAGTATTGTAGGCTGAGCTACGGTGGTACTAATACTAGAAGCAATGCAGGCTGAGCTGTGGTAGTACTAATAGTAATGTAGGATGATCTGTGGTAGTACTAATACTACTAGTGATATAGGTTGAGCTGTGGTAGTACTAATAGTAATGTAGGCTGAGCTGTGGTAGTACTAACAGTAAAGTAAACTGAGCGGTGGTAGTACTAATAGTCATGTAGGCTGAGCTGTGGTAGTACTACTACTAATAGTAATGCAGGCTTAGCTGTGTTAGTACTAATAGGCATCAAGGCTGAGCTGTGGTAGTACTAATAATACTAGTAATGTAGGCTGAGCTGTGGTAATACTAATAGTCATGTAGGCTGAGCTGTGGTAGTACTACTACTAATAGTAATGTAGGCTGAGCTGCGGCAACACTAATAGTAATGTAGGCTGAGCTGTGGTAGTACTAATACTACTAGCAATGTAGGCTGCGCCGTGGTAGTACTAATAGTAATGTAGGCTGGGCTCTGGTAGTACTAATACTACTAGTAATTTAGACTAAGCTGTGGTAGTACTAATAGTAATGTAGGCTGAGCTGTGGTAGTACTAACAGTAAAGTAGACTGATTTGTTGTAGTACTAATAGTAATGTAGGCTGAGCTGTGGTAGTACTAATACGAATAGTAATATAGGCTGAGCTGTGGTAGTACTAATATTAATGTGGGATGAGCTGTGGTAGTACTAACAGTATAGTAGATTGAGCGGTGGTAGTACTAATAGTAATGTAGGCTGAGCTGTGGTAATACTAATACGAATAGTAATGTAGGCTGATCTGTGGTAGTACTAATAGGAATGTAGGCTGAGCTTTGGTAGTACTAATACTACTAGTAATGTAGGCTGAGCTGTGGCAATACTAATAGTAATGTATGCTGAGCTGTGGTAGTACTAATAGTAATGTAGGCTGAGCTGTGGTAATACTAATACGAATAGTAATGTAGGCTGAGCTGTGGTAGTACTAATAGTAATGTAGGCTGTGCTGTGGTAGTACTAATAGTAATGTAGGCTGAGCTGTGGTAGTACTACTACTAATAGTAATGTAGGCTGAGCTGTGGTAGTACTAATAGTAATGTAGGCTGAGCTGTGGTAGTACTAATATTAATGTAGGCTAAGCTGTGGTAGTACTACTACTAATAGTAATGTAGGCTGAGCTGTGGTAGTCCTACTACTACTAGTAATGTAGGCTGCGCCGTGTTAGTACTAATAATAAAGTAGGCTGGGCTGTGGTAGTACTACTACTAATAGTAATGTAGGCTGAGCTGCAGAAATACTTATATTCATGTAGGCTGAGCTGTGGTAGTACTAATAGTAATGTAGGCTGAGCTGTGGTAGTACTAATTCTACTAGCAATGCAGGCTGCGCCGTGGCAGTACGAAAGATAATGTAGGCTGGGTTGTGGTAGTACTAATACTACTAGTAATGTAGGCTGAGCTGCGGTAGTACTAATAGCAATGTAGGTTGAGCTGTGGTAGTACTAATACTAATAGTAATGTAGGCTGAGCTGTGGTAGTACTAATAGTAATGTAGGCTGAGCTGTGGTAATACTAATATGAATAGTAATGTAGGCTGAGCTGTGGTAGTACTAATAGTAATGTAGGCTGAGCTGTGGTAATACTAATACGAATAGTAATGTAGGTTGAGCTGTGGTAGTACTAATAGTAATGTAGGCTGAGCTGTGGTAGTACTAATAGTAATGTAGGCTGAGCTGTGGTAGTACTAATAGTAATGTAGGCTGAGCTGCGGTAATACTTATAGTAATGTAGGCTGAGCTGTGGTAGTACTAATAGTAATGTAGGCTGCGCCGTGGTAGAACTAATAGTAATGTAGGCTGGGCTGTGGTAGTACTAATAGTAATGTATGCTGAGCTGTGGTAGTACTACTACTAATAGTAATGTAGGCTGAGCTGTGGTAGTACTACTACTAATAGTAATGTAGGCTGAGCTGTGGTAGTACTAATAGTAATGTAGGCTGAGCTGTGGTAGTACTACTACAAATAGTTATGTAGGCTGAGCTGTGGTAGTACTACTACGAATAGTAATGTAGGCTGAGCTGTGGTAGTACTAATAGTAATGTAGGCTGCGCCGTGGTAGAACTAATAGTAATGTAGGCTGGGCTGTGGTAGTAATAATACTACTAGTAATGTAGGCTGAGCTGTGGGAGTACTAATAGTAATGTAGGCTGAGCTGTGATAGCACTACTACTAATAGTAATGTAGGCTGGGCTGTGGTATTACTACTACTAATAATAATGTAGGCTGAGCTGTGGTTATACTAATAGTTATGTAGGCTGAGCTGTGGTAGTACTAATACTACTAGTAATGTAGGCTGCACCGCGGTAGTACTAATATTAATGTAGGCTGGGCTGTGGTAGTTATAATACTACTAGTAATTTAGGCTGGGATGTGGTAGTAATAATACTACTAGTAATGTAGGCTGAGCTTTGGTAGTACCAATAGTAATGTAGGCTGAGCTGTGGTAGTACTACTACTAATAGTAATGTAGGCTTGGCTGTGGTAGTACTACTACTAATAGTAATGTAGGCTGAGCTGCGGTAATACGTATAGTAATGTAGGCTGAGCTGTGATAGTACTAATAGTTATGTAGGCTGAGCTGTGGTAATACTAATAGCAATGTAGGCTGAGCTGTGGTAGTATTAATACTACTAGTAATGTAGGCTGTGCCGTGGTAGTACTAATATTAATGTAGGCTGGTCCGTGGTAGTACTAATACTACTAGTAATGTAGGCTGAGCTGTGGTAGTACTAATAGTATTGTAGGCTGAGCTACGGTGGTACTAATACTAGAAGCAATGCAGGCTGAGCTGTGGTAGTACTAATAGTAATGTAGGATGATCTGTGGTAGTACTAATACTACTAGTGATATAGGTTGAGCTGTGGTAGTACTAATAGTAATGTAGGCTGAGCTGTGGTAGTACTAACAGTAAAGTAAACTGAGCGGTGGTAGTACTAATAGTCATGTAGGCTGAGCTGTGGTAGTACTACTACTAATAGTAATGCAGGATTAGCTGTGTTAGTACTAATAGGCATCAAGGCTGAGCTGTGGTAGTACTAATAATACTAGTAATGTAGGCTGAGCTGTGGTAATACTAATAGTCATGTAGGCTGAGCTGTGGTAGTACTACTACTAATAGTAATGTAGGCTGAGCTGCGGCAACACTAATAGTAATGTAGGCTGAGCTGTGGTAGTACTAATACTACTAGCAATGTAGGCTGCGCCGTGGTAGTACTAATAGTAATGTAGGCTGGGCTCTGGTAGTACTAATACTACTAGTAATTTAGACTAAGCTGTGGTAGTACTGATAGTAATGTAGGCTGAGCTGTGGTAGTACTAACAGTAAAGTAGACTGAGTTGTTGTAGTACTAATAGTAATGTAGGCTGAGCTGTGGTAGTACTAATACGAATAGTAATATAGGCTGAGCTGTGGTAGTACTAATATTAATGTGGGATGAGCTGTGGTAGTACTAACAGTATAGTAGATTGAGCGGTGGTAGTACTAATAGTAATGTAGGCTGAGCTGTGGTAATACTAATACGAATAGTAATGTAGGCTGATCTGTGGTAGTACTAATAGGAATGTAGGCTGAGCTTTGGTAGTACTAATACTACTAGTAATGTAGGCTGAGCTGTGGCAATACTAATAGTAATGTATGCTGAGCTGTGGTAGTACTAATAGTAATGTAGGCTGAGCTGTGGTAATACTAATACGAATAGTAATGTAGGCTGAGCTGTGGTAGTACTAATAGTAATGTAGGCTGTGCTGTGGTAGTACTAATAGTAATGTAGGCTGAGCTGTGGTAGTACTACTACTAATAGTAATGTAGGCTGAGCTGTGGTAGTACTAATAGTAATGTAGGCTGAGCTGTGGTAGTACTAATATTAATGTAGGCTAAGCTGTGGTAGTACTACTACTAATAGTAATGTAGGCTGAGCTGTGGTAGTCCTACTACTACTAGTAATGTAGGCTGCGCCGTGTTAGTACTAATAATAAAGTAGGCTGGGCTGTGGTAGTACTACTACTAATAGTAATGTAGGCTGAGCTGCAGAAATACTTATATTCATGTAGGCTGAGCTGTGGTAGTACTAATAGTAATGTAGGCTGAGCTGTGGTAGTACTAATTCTACTAGCAATGCAGGCTGCGCCGTGGCAGTACTAAAGATAATGTAGGCTGGGTTGTGGTAGTACTAATACTACTAGTAATGTAGGCTGAGCTGCGGTAGTACTAATAGCAATGTAGGTTGAGCTGTGGTAGTACTAATACTAATAGTAATGTAGGCTGAGCTGTGGTAGTACTAATAGTAATGTAGGCTGAGCTGTGGTAATACTAATATGAATAGTAATGTAGGCTGAGCTGTGGTAGTACTAATAGTAATGTAGGCTGAGCTGTGGTAATACTAATACGAATAGTAATGTAGGTTGAGCTGTGGTAGTACTAATAGTAATGTAGGCTGAGCTGTGGTAGTACTAATAGTAATGTAGGCTGAGCTGTGGTAGTACTAATAGTAATGTAGGCTGAGCTGCGGTAATACTTATAGTAATGTAGGCTGAGCTGTGGTAATACTAATACGAATAGTAATGTAGGCTGAGCTGTGGTAGTACTAATAGTAATGTAGGCTGAGCTGTGGTAATACTAATACGAATAGTAATGTAGGCTGAGCTGTGGTAGTACTACTACTAATAGTAATGTAGGCTGAGCTGTGGTAGTACTAATAGTAATGTAGGCTGAGCTGTGGTAATACTAATACGAATAGTAATGTAGGCTGAGCTGTGGTAGTACTACTACTAATAGTAATGTAGGCTGAGCTGTGGTAGTACTACTACTAATAGTAATGTAGGCTGAGCTGTGGTAGTACTAATAGTAATGTAGGCTGAGCTGTGGTAGTACTAATAGTAATGTAGGCTGAGCTGTGGTAGTACTACTACTAATAGTAATGTAGGCTGAGTTGTGGTAGTACTAATAGTAATGTAGGCTGAGCTGTGGTAGTACTAATAGTAATGTAGGCTGAGCTGTGGTAGTACTACCACTAATAGTAATGTAGCCTGAACTGTGGTAGTACTACTACTAACAGTAATGTAGGTCGAGATGCAGTAATACTAATATTCATGTTGGCTGAGCTGTGGTAGTTTTACTACTAATAGTAATGTAGGCTGAGCTGCGGTAATAATAATAGTAATGTAGGCTGAGCTGTGGTAGTACTACTACTAATAGTAATGTAGGCTGAGCTGTGGTAGTACTAATAATAATAGTAATGTAGGCTGAGCTGTGGTAGTACTACTACTAATAGTAATGTAGGCTGAGCTGTGGTAGTACTAATAGTAATGTATGCTGTGCTGTGGTAGTACTAATAGTAATGTAGGCTGAGCTGTGGTAGTACTACTACTAATAGTAATGTAGGCTGAGCTGTGGTAGTACTAATAGTAATGTAGGCTGAGCTGTGGTAGTACTACTACTAATAGTAATGTAGGCTGGGCTGTGGTAGTACTAATAGTAATGTAGGCTGAGCTGTGGTAGTACTAATAGTAATGTAGGCTGAGCTGTGGTAGTACTACTACTAATAGTAATGTAGGCTGAGCTGTGGTAGTACTAATACTACTAGTAATGTAGGATGCACCGTGTTAGTACTAATATTAATGTAGGCTGGGCTGTGGTAGTACTAATACTAATAGTAATGTAGGCTGAGCTGTGGTAGTACTAATAGTAATGTAGGCTGTGCTGTGGTAGTACTAATAGTAATGTAGGCTGAGCTGTGGTAGTACTACTACTAATAGTAATGTAGGCTGAGCTGTGGTAGTACTAATAGTAATGTAGGCTGAGCTGTGGTAGTACTACTACTAATAGTAATGTAGGCTGAGCTGTGGTAGTACTAATAGTAATGTAGGCTGAGCTGTGGTAGTACTACTACTAATAGTAATGTAGGCTGGGCTGTGGTAGTACTAATAGTAATGTAGGCTGAGCTGTGGTAGTACTAATAGTAATGTAGGCTGAGCTGTGGTAGTACTACTACTAATAGTAATGTAGGCTGAGTTGTGGTAGTACTAATAGTAATGTAGGCTGAGCTGTGGTAGTACTACTACTAATAGTAATGTAGGCTGAGCTGTGGTAGTACTACTACTAATAGTAATGTAGGCTGAGCTGTGGTAGTACTAATAGTAATGTAGGCTGAGCTGTGGTAGTACTAATAGTAATGTAGGCTGAGCTGTGGTAGTACTACTACTAATAGTAATGTAGGCTGAGTTGTGGTAGTACTAATAGTAATGTAGGCTGAGCTGTGGTAGTACTAATAGTAATGTAGGCTGAGCTGTGGTAGTACTACCACTAATAGTAATGTAGCCTGAACTGTGGTAGTACTACTACTAACAGTAATGTAGGTCGAGATGCAGTAATACTAATATTCATGTTGGCTGAGCTGTGGTAGTTTTACTACTAATAGTAATGTAGGCTGAGCTGCGGTAATAATAATAGTAATGTAGGCTGAGCTGTGGTAGTACTACTACTAATAGTAATGTAGGCTGAGCTGTGGTAGTACTAATAATAATAGTAATGTAGGCTGAGCTGTGGTAGTACTACTACTAATAGTAATGTAGGCTGAGCTGTGGTAGTACTAATAGTAATGTATGCTGTGCTGTGGTAGTACTAATAGTAATGTAGGCTGAGCTGTGGTAGTACTACTACTAATAGTAATGTAGGCTGAGCTGTGGTAGTACTAATAGTAATGTAGGCTGAGCTGTGGTAGTACTACTACTAATAGTAATGTAGGCTGGGCTGTGGTAGTACTAATAGTAATGTAGGCTGAGCTGTGGTAGTACTAATAGTAATGTAGGCTGAGCTGTGGTAGTACTACTACTAATAGTAATGTAGGCTGAGCTGTGGTAGTACTAATACTACTAGTAATGTAGGATGCACCGTGTTAGTACTAATATTAATGTAGGCTGGGCTGTGGTAGTACTAATACTAATAGTAATGTAGGCTGAGCTGTGGTAGTACTAATAGTAATGTAGGCTGTGCTGTGGTAGTACTAATAGTAATGTAGGCTGAGCTGTGGTAGTACTACTACTAATAGTAATGTAGGCTGAGCTGTGGTAGTACTAATAGTAATGTAGGCTGAGCTGTGGTAGTACTACTACTAATAGTAATGTAGGCTGAGCTGTGGTAGTACTAATAGTAATGTAGGCTGAGCTGTGGTAGTACTACTACTAATAGTAATGTAGGCTGGGCTGTGGTAGTACTAATAGTAATGTAGGCTGCGCCGTGGTAGAACTAATAGTAATGTAGGCTGGGCTGTGGTAGTACTAATACTACTAGTAATGTAGGATGCACCGTGTTAGTACTAATATTAATGTAGGCTGGGCTGTGGTAGTACTAATACTACTAGTAATGTAGGATGCACCGTGTTAGTACTAATATTAATGTAGGCTGGGCTGTGGTAGTACTAATACTAATAGTAATGTAGGCTGAGCTGTGGTAGTACTAATAGTAATGTAGGCTGTGCTGTGGTAGTACTAATAGTAATGTAGGCTGAGCTGTGGTAGTACTACTACTAATAGTAATGTAGGCTGAGCTGTGGTAGTACTAATAGTAATGTAGGCTGAGCTGTGGTAGTACTACTACTAATAGTAATGTAGGCTGAGCTGTGGTAGTACTAATAGTAATGTAGGCTGAGCTGTGGTAGTACTACTACTAATAGTAATGTAGGCTGGGCTGTGGTAGTACTAATAGTAATGTAGGCTGAGCTGTGGTAGTACTAATAGTAATGTAGGCTGAGCTGTGGTAGTACTACTACTAATAGTAATGTAGGCTGAGTTGTGGTAGTACTAATAGTAATGTAGGCTGAGCTGTGGTAGTACTACTACTAATAGTAATGTAGGCTGAGCTGTGGTAGTACTACTACTAATAGTAATGTAGGCTGAGCTGTGGTAGTACTAATAGTAATGTAGGCTGAGCTGTGGTAGTACTAATAGTAATGTAGGCTGAGCTGTGGTAGTACTACTACTAATAGTAATGTAGGCTGAGTTGTGGTAGTACTAATAGTAATGTAGGCTGAGCTGTGGTAGTACTAATAGTAATGTAGGCTGAGCTGTGGTAGTACTACCACTAATAGTAATGTAGCCTGAACTGTGGTAGTACTACTACTAACAGTAATGTAGGTCGAGATGCAGTAATACTAATATTCATGTTGGCTGAGCTGTGGTAGTTTTACTACTAATAGTAATGTAGGCTGAGCTGCGGTAATAATAATAGTAATGTAGGCTGAGCTGTGGTAGTACTACTACTAATAGTAATGTAGGCTGAGCTGTGGTAGTACTAATAATAATAGTAATGTAGGCTGAGCTGTGGTAGTACTACTACTAATAGTAATGTAGGCTGAGCTGTGGTAGTACTAATAGTAATGTATGCTGTGCTGTGGTAGTACTAATAGTAATGTAGGCTGAGCTGTGGTAGTACTACTACTAATAGTAATGTAGGCTGAGCTGTGGTAGTACTAATAGTAATGTAGGCTGAGCTGTGGTAGTACTACTACTAATAGTAATGTAGGCTGGGCTGTGGTAGTACTAATAGTAATGTAGGCTGAGCTGTGGTAGTACTAATAGTAATGTAGGCTGAGCTGTGGTAGTACTACTACTAATAGTAATGTAGGCTGAGCTGTGGTAGTACTAATACTACTAGTAATGTAGGATGCACCGTGTTAGTACTAATATTAATGTAGGCTGGGCTGTGGTAGTACTAATACTAATAGTAATGTAGGCTGAGCTGTGGTAGTACTAATAGTAATGTAGGCTGTGCTGTGGTAGTACTAATAGTAATGTAGGCTGAGCTGTGGTAGTACTACTACTAATAGTAATGTAGGCTGAGCTGTGGTAGTACTAATAGTAATGTAGGCTGAGCTGTGGTAGTACTACTACTAATAGTAATGTAGGCTGAGCTGTGGTAGTACTAATAGTAATGTAGGCTGAGCTGTGGTAGTACTACTACTAATAGTAATGTAGGCTGGGCTGTGGTAGTACTAATAGTAATGTAGGCTGCGCCGTGGTAGAACTAATAGTAATGTAGGCTGGGCTGTGGTAGTACTAATAGTCATGTAGGCTGAGCTGTGGTAGTACTACTACTAATAGTAATGTAGGCTGAGCTGTGGTAGTACTAATACTACTAGTAATGTAGGATGCACCGTGTTAGTACTAATATTAATGTAGGCTGGGCTGTGGTAGTACTAATACTAATAGTAATGTAGACTGAGCTGTGGTAGTACTAATAGTAATGTAGGCTGTGCTGTGGTAGTACTAATAGTAATGTAGGCTGAGCTGTGGTAGTACTACTACTAATAGTAATGTAGGCTGAGCTGTGGTAGTACTAATAGTAATGTAGGCTGAGCTGTGGTAGTAATAATATGAATAGTAATGTAGGCTGAGCTGTGGTAGTACTAATAGTAATGTAGGCTGCGCCGTGGTATAACTAATAGTCATGTAGGCTGGGCTGTGGTAGTACTAATAGTAATGTAGGCTGAGCTGTGGTAGTACTACTACTAATAGTAATGTAGGCTGAGCTGTGGTAGTACTACTAGTAATGTAGGCTGTGCTGTGGTAGTACTAATAGTAATGTAGGCTGAGCTGTGGTAGTACTACTACTAATAGTAATGTAGGCTGAGCTGTGGTAGTACTAATAGTAATGTAGGCTGAGCTGTGGTAGTACTACTACTAATAGTAATGTAGGCTGGGCTGTGGTAGTACTACTACTAATAATAATGTAGGCTGAGCTGTGGTTATACTAATAGTTATTATGTAGGCTGAGCTGTGGTAGTACTAATACTACTAGTAATGTAGGATGCACCGTGTTAGTACTAATAGTAATGTAGGCTGAGCTGTGGTAGTACTACTACTAATAGTAATGTAGGCTGAGCTGTGGTAGTACTAATAGTAATGTAGGCTGTGCTGTGGTAGTACTAATAGTAATGTAGGCTGAGCTGTGGTAGTACTACTACTAATAGTAATGTAGGCTGAGCTGTGGTAGTACTAATAGTAATGTAGGCTGAGCTGTGGTAGTACTACTACTAATAGTAATGTAGGCTGGGCTGTGGTAGTACTACTACTAATAATAATGTAGGCTGAGCTGTGGTTATACTAATAGTTATTATGTAGGCTGAGCTGTGGTAGTACTAATACTACTAGTAATGTAGGATGCACCGTGTTAGTACTAATATTAATGTAGACTGGGCGGTGGTAGTGCTAATAGTAATGTAGACTACACCGTGGTAGTACTAATAGTAATGTAGGCTGAGCTGTGGTAGTACTAATAGTAATGTAGGCTGAGCTGTGGTAGTACTAACAGTAAAGTAGGCTGAGCGGTGGTAGTACTAATAGTCATGTAGGCTGAGCTGTGGTCGTACTAATAGTAATAGTAATGTAGACTGAGCTGTGCTAGTACTACTACTAATAGTAATGTAGGCTGTGCTGTGGTAGTACTAATAGTAATGTAGGCTGAGCTGTGGTAGTACTACTACGAATAGTAATGTAGCCTGAGCTGTGGTAGTAATAATATGAATAGTAATGTAGGCTGAGCTGTGGTAGTACTAATAGTAATGTAGGCTGCGCCGTGGTAGAACTAATAGTAATGTAGGCTGGGCTGTGGTAGTACTAATAGTAATGTATGCTGAGCTGTGGTAGTACTACTACTAATAGTAATGTAGGCTGAGCTGTGGTAGTACTACTACTAATAGTAATGTAGGCTGAGCTGTGGTAGTACTAATAGTAATGTAGGCTGAGCTGTGGTAGTACTACTACGAATAGTAATGTAGCCTGAGCTGTGGTAGTAATAATATGAATAGTAATGTAGGCTGAGCTGTGGTAGTACTAATAGTAATGTAGGCTGCGCCGTGGTAGAGCTAATAGTAATGTAGGCTGGGCTGTGGTAGTAATAATACTACTAGTAATGTAGGCTGAGCTGTGGGAGTACTAATAGTAATGTAGGCTGAGCTGTGATAGCACTACTACTAATAGTAATGTAGGCTGGGCTGTGGTATTACTACTACTAATAATAATGTAGGCTGAGCTGTGGTTATACTAATAGTTATGTAGGCTGAGCTGTGGTAGTACTAATACTACTAGTAATGTAGGCTGCACCGCGGTAGTACTAATATTAATGTAGGCTGGGCTGTGGTAGTTATAATACTACTAGTAATTTAGGCTGGGCTGTGGTAGTAATAATACTACTAGTAATGTAGGCTGAGCTGTGGTAGTACCAATAGTAATGTAGGCTGAGCTGTGGTAGTACTACTACTAATAGTAATGTAGGCTTGGCTGTGGTAGTACTACTACTAATAGTAATGTAGGCTGAGCTGCGGTAATACGTATAGTAATGTAGGCTGAGCTGTGATAGTACTAATAGTTATGTAGGCTGAGCTGTGGTAATACTAATAGCAATGTAGGTTGAGCTGTGGTAGTATTAATACTACTAGTAATGTAGGATGCACCGTGGTAGTACTAATATTAATGTAGGCTGGGCTGTGGTAGTACTAATACTAATACTAGTGCAGGCTGAGCTGTGGTAGTACTAATAGTCATGTATGCTGAGCTGTGGTAGTACTAATACTACTAGTAATGTAGGCTGAGCTGTGGTAATACTAATAGTCATGTAGGCTGAGCTGTGGTAGTACTAGTACTAACAGTAATGTAAGCTGGGCTGTGGTAGTAGTACTACTAATAGTAATGTAGGCTGAGCTGCGGTAATACGTATAGTAATGTAGGCTGAGCCATGGTAGTACTAATAGTAATGTAGGCCGGGATGTGGTAGTACTAATACTACTAGTAATGTAGACTGGGCGGTGGTAGTGCTAATAGTAATGTAGGCTGCGCCGTGGTAGTACTAATAGTAATGTAGGCTGAGCTGTGGTAGTACTAATAGTAATGTAGGCTGAGCTGTGGTAGTACTAACTGTAAAGTAGGCTGAGCGGTGGTAGTACTAATAGTCATGTAGGCTGAGCTGTGGTCGTACTAATAGTAATAGTAATGTAGACTGAGCTGTGCTAGTACTACTACTAATAGTAATGTAGGCTGTGCTGTGGTAGTACTAATAGTAATGTAGGCTGAGCTGTGGTAGTACTACTACGAATAGTAATGTAGCCTGAGCTGTGGTAGTAATAATATGAATAGTAATGTAGGCTGAGCTGTGGTAGTACTAATAGTAATGTAGGCTGCGCCGTGGTAGAACTAATAGTAATGTAGGCTGGGCTGTGGTAGTACTAATAGTAATGTATGCTGAGCTGTGGTAGTACTACTACTAATAGTAATGTAGGCTGAGCTGTGGTAGTACTACTACTAATAGTAATGTAGGCTGAGCTGTGGTAGTACTAATAGTAATGTAGGCTGAGCTGTGGTAGTACTACTACAAATAGTTAAGTAGGCTGAGCTGTGGTAGTACTACTACGAATAGTAATGTAGGCTGAGCTGTGGTAGTACTAATAGTAATGTAGGCTGCGCCGTGGTAGAACTAATAGTAATGTAGGCTGGGCTGTGGTAGTAATAATACTACTAGTAATGTAGGCTGAGCTGTGGGAGTACTAATAGTAATGTAGGCTGAGCTGTGATAGCACTACTACTAATAGTAATGTAGGCTGGGCTGTGGTATTACTACTACTAATAATAATGTAGGCTGAGCTGTGGTTATACTAATAGTTATGTAGGCTGAGCTGTGGTAGTACTAATACTACTAGTAATGTAGGCTGCACCGCGGTAGTACTAATATTAATGTAGGCTGGGCTGTGGTAGTTATAATACTACTAGTAATTTAGGCTGGGATGTGGTAGTAATAATACTACTAGTAATGTAGGCTGAGCTTTGGTAGTACCAATAGTAATGTAGGCTGAGCTGTGGTAGTACTACTACTAATAGTAATGTAGGCTTGGCTGTGGTAGTACTACTACTAATAGTAATGTAGGCTGAGCTGCGGTAATACGTATAGTAATGTAGGCTGAGCTGTGATAGTACTAATAGTTATGTAGGCTGAGCTGTGGTAATACTAATAGCAATGTAGGCTGAGCTGTGGTAGTATTAATACTACTAGTAATGTAGGCTGTGCCGTGGTAGTACTAATATTAATGTAGGCTGGTCCGTGGTAGTACTAATACTACTAGTAATGTAGGCTGAGCTGTGGTAGTACTAATAGTATTGTAGGCTGAGCTACGGTGGTACTAATACTACTAGCAATGCAGGCTGAGCTGTGGTAGTACTAATAGTAATGTAGGATGATCTGTGGTAGTACTAATACTACTAGTGATATAGGTTGAGCTGTGGTAGTACTAATAGTAATGTAGGCTGAGCTGTGGTAGTACTAACAGTAAAGTAAACTGAGCGGTGGTAGTACTAATAGTCATGTAGGCTGAGCTGTGGTAGTACTACTACTAATAGTAATGCAGGCTTAGCTGTGTTAGTACTAATAGGCATCAAGGCTGAGCTGTGGTAGTACTAATAATACTAGTAATGTAGGCTGAGCTGTGGTAATACTAATAGTCATGTAGGCTGAGCTGTGGTAGTACTACTACTAATAGTAATGTAGGCTGAGCTGCGGCAACACTAATAGTAATGTAGGCTGAGCTGTGGTAGTACTAATACTACTAGCAATGTAGGCTGCGCCGTGGTAGTACTAATAGTAATGTAGGCTGGGCTCTGGTAGTACTAATACTACTAGTAATTTAGACTAAGCTGTGGTAGTACTAATAGTAATGTAGGCTGAGCTGTGGTAGTACTAACAGTAAAGTAGACTGAGTTGTTGTAGTACTAATAGTAATGTAGGCTGAGCTGTGGTAGTACTAATACGAATAGTAATATAGGCTGAGCTGTGGTAGTACTAATATTAATGTGGGATGAGCTGTGGTAGTACTAACAGTATAGTAGATTGAGCGGTGGTAGTACTAATAGTAATGTAGGCTGAGCTGTGGTAATACTAATACGAATAGTAATGTAGGCTGATCTGTGGTAGTACTAATAGGAATGTAGGCTGAGCTTTGGTAGTACTAATACTACTAGTAATGTAGGCTGAGCTGTGGCAATACTAATAGTAATGTAGGCTGAGCTGTGGTAGTACTAATAGTAATGTAGGCTGAGCTGTGGTAATACTAATACGAATAGTAATGTAGGCTGAGCTGTGGTAGTACTAATAGTAATGTAGGCTGTGCTGTGGTAGTACTAATAGTAATGTAGGCTGAGCTGTGGTAGTACTACTACTAATAGTAATGTAGGCTGAGCTGTGGTAGTACTAATAGTAATGTAGGCTGAGCTGTGGTAGTACTAATATTAATGTAGGCTAAGCTGTGGTAGTACTACTACTAATAGTAATGTAGGCTGAGCTGTGGTAGTCCTACTACTACTAGTAATGTAGGCTGCGCCGTGTTAGTACTAATAATAAAGTAGGCTGGGCTGTGGTAGTACTACTACTAATAGTAATGTAGGCTGAGCTGCAGAAATACTTATATTCATGTAGGCTGAGCTGTGGTAGTACTAATAGTAATGTAGGCTGAGCTGTGGTAGTACTAATTCTACTAGCAATGCAGGCTGCGCCGTGGCAGTACTAAAGATAATGTAGGCTGGGTTGTGGTAGTACTAATACTACTAGTAATGTAGGCTGAGCTGCGGTAGTACTAATAGCAATGTAGGTTGAGCTGTGGTAGTACTAATACTAATAGTAATGTAGGCTGAGCTGTGGTAGTACTAATAGTAATGTAGGCTGAGCTGTGGTAATACTAATATGAATAGTAATGTAGGCTGAGCTGTGGTAGTACTAATAGTAATGTAGGCTGAGCTGTGGTAATACTAATACGAATAGTAATGTAGGTTGAGCTGTGGTAGTACTAATAGTAATGTAGGCTGAGCTGTGGTAGTACTAATAGTAATGTAGGCTGAGCTGTGGTAGTACTAATAGTAATGTAGGCTGAGCTGCGGTAATACTTATAGTAATGTAGGCTGAGCTGTGGTAATACTAATACGAATATTAATGTAGGCTGAGCTGTGGTAGTACTAATAGTAATGTAGGCTGAGCTGTGGTAATACTAATACGAATAGTAATGTAGGCTGAGCTGTGGTAGTACTACTACTAATAGTAATGTAGGCTGAGCTGTGGTAGTACTAATAGTAATGTAGGCTGAGCTGTGGTAATACTAATACGAATAGTAATGTAGGCTGAGCTGTGGTAGTACTACTACTAATAGTAATGTAGGCTGAGCTGTGGTAGTACTACTACTAATAGTAATGTAGGCTGAGCTGTGGTAGTACTAATAGTAATGTAGGCTGAGCTGTGGTAGTACTAATAGTAATGTAGGCTGAGCTGTGGTAGTACTACTACTAATAGTAATGTAGGCTGAGTTGTGGTAGTACTAATAGTAATGTAGGCTGAGCTGTGGTAGTACTAATAGTAATGTAGGCTGAGCTGTGGTAGTACTACTACTAATAGTAATGTAGCCTGAACTGTGGTAGTACTACTACTAACAGTAATGTAGGTCGAGATGCAGTAATACTAATATTCATGTTGGCTGAGCTGTGGTAGTTTTACTACTAATAGTAATGTAGGCTGAGCTGCGGTAATAATAATAGTAATGTAGGCTGAGCTGTGGTAGTACTACTACTAATAGTAATGTAGGCTGAGCTGTGGTAGTACTACTACTAATAGTTATGTAGGCGCTGAGCTGTGCTAGTACTAATAGTAATGCTGGCTGAGCTGTGGTAGTACTAACAGTAAAGTAGACTGAGTTGTTGTAGTACTAATAGTAATGTAGGCTGAGCTGTGGTAGTACTAATACAACTAGTAATATAGGCTGAGCTGTGGTAGTACTAATATTAATGTGGGCTGAGCTGTGGTAGTACTAACAGTAAAGTAGACTGAGCGGTGGTAGTACTAATAGTAATGTAGGCTGAGCTGTGGTAATACTAATACGAATAGTAATGTAGGCTGATCTGTGGTAGTACTAATAGGAATGTAGGCTGAGCTGTGGTAGTACTAATACTACTAGTAATGTAGGCTGAGCTGTGGCAATACTAATAGTAATGTAGGCTGAGCTGTGGTAGTACTAATAGTAATGTAGGCTGAGCTGTGGTAATACTAATATGAATAGTAATGTAGGCTGAGCTGTGGTAGTACTAATAGTAATGTAGGCTGTGCTGTGGTAGTACTAATAGTAATGTAGGCTGAGCTGTGGTAGTACTACTACTAATAGTAATGTAGGCTGAGCTGTGGTAGTACTAATAGTAATGTAGGCTGAGCTGTGGTAGTACTAATATTAATGTAGGCTAAGCTGTGGTAGTACTACTACTAATAGTAATGTAGGCTGAGCTGTGGTAGTACTACTACTACTAGTAATGTAGGCTGCGCCGTGGTAGTACTAATAATAAAGTAGGCTGGGCTGTGGTAGTACTACTACTAATAGTAATGTAGGCTGAGCTGCAGAAATACTTATATTCATGTAGGCTGAGCTGTGGTAGAACTAATAGTAATGTAGGCTGAGCTGTGGTAGTACTAATAGTAATGTAGGCTGAGCTGCGGTAATACTTATAGTAATGTAGGCTGAGCTGTGGTAATACTAATACGAATAGTAATGTAGGCTGAGCTGTGGTAGTACTAATAGTAATGTAGGCTGAGCTGTGGTAATACTAATATGAATAGTAATGTAGGCTGATCTGTGGTAGTACTACTACTAATAGTAATGTAGGCTGAGCTGTGGTAGTACTACTACTAATAGTAATGTAGGCTGAGCTGTGGTAGTACTAATAGTAATGTAGGCTGAGCTGTGGTAGTACTAATAGTAATGTAGGCTGAGCTGTGGTAGTACTACTACTAATAGTAATGTAGGCTGAGTTGTGGTAGTACTAATAGTAATGTAGGCTGAGCTGTGGTAGTACTACTACTAATAGTAATGTAGCCTGAACTGTGGTAGTACTACTACTAACAGTAATGTAGGTCGAGCTGCAGTAATACTAATATTCATGTTGGCTGAGCTGTTTTAGTTTTACTACTAATAGTAATGTAGGCTGAGCTGCGGTAATACTAATAGTAATGTAGGCTGAGCTGTGGTAGTACTACTACTAATAGTAATGTAGGCTGAGCTGTGGTAGTACTAATAATAATAGTAATGTAGGCTGAGCTGTGGCAGTACTACTACTAATAGTAATGTAGGCGCTGAGCTGTGCTAGTACTAATAGTAATGCTGGCTGAGCTGTGGTAGTACTAATAGTAATGCAGGCTGAGCTGTGGTAATACTAATAGTAATGTAGGCTGGGCTGTGGTAGTACTAATAGTTATGTAGACGGATCGGTGGTAATACTAATAGTAATGTAGGCTGAGCCGTGGTAGTACTAATACTACTAGTAATGTAGGCTGAGCTGTGGAAATACTAATAGTAATGTAGGCTGAGCTGTGGTAGTACTAATATGAATAGTAATGTAGGCTGGGCTGTGGTAGTACTAATAGTAATGTAGGCTGAGCTGTGGTAATACTAATAGTAATGTAGGCTGAGCTGTGGTAATTCTAATAGTAATATAGGCTGATCTGTGGTAGTACTAATATGAATTGTAAAGTAGGCTTGGCTGTGGTAGTACTAATAGTAATGTAGGCTGAGCTGTGGTAGTACTAATAGTTATGTAGACGGATCTGTGGTAATACTAATAGTAATGTAGGATGAGCTGTGGTAGTACTAATACTACTAGTAATGTAGGCTGAGCTGTGGCAATACTAATAGTAATGTAGGCTGAGCTGTGGTAGTACTAATATGAATTGTAAAGTAGGCTTGGCTGTGGTAGTACTAATAGTAATGTAGGCTGAGCTGTGGTAATACTAATAGTAATGTAGGCTGAGCTGTGGTAATACTAATAGTAATATAGGCTGATCTGTGGTATTAATAATACTAATAGTAATGTAGGCTGAGCTGTGGTAGTACTAATACTAGTAGTAATGTAGGCTGCGCTGTGGTATTACAAATACTAAAAGTAATGTAGGCTGAGCTGTGGCAATACTAATAGTAATATAGGCTGAGCTGTGGTAGTACTAATATGAATTGTAAAGTAGGCTTGGCTTTGGTAGTACTAATAGTAATGTAGGCTGAGCTGTGGTAATACTAATAGTAATGTAGGCTGAGCTGTGGTAATACTAATAGTAATATAGGCTGATCTGTGGTATTAATAATACTAATAGTAATGTAGGCTGAGCTGTGGTAGTACTAATAGTAATATAGGCTGATCTGTGGTATTAATAATACTAATAGTAATGTAGGCTGAGCTGTGGTAGTACTAATACTAGTAGTAATGTAGGATGCGCTGTGGTATAACTAATACTAAAAGTAATGTAGGCTGAGCTGTGGTAGTACTACTACTAATAGTAATGTACGCTGAGCTGTGGTAGTACTAATACTAATATTACCTTTATTTAACTAGGCCAGTCAGTTAAGAACAAATTCTTATTGTCAATGACGACCTAGGAACAGTGGGTTAACTGCCTGTTCAGGGGCAGAACGAAAGATGTGTACCTTGTCAGCTCGGGGGTTTGAACTTGCAACCTTCCGGTTACTAGTCCAACGCTCTTAACCACCAGGCTACCCTACCCTGTAATGCAGGCTGAGCAGTGGTAATACTACTACTAATAGTATTGCAGGCTGAGCTGTTGTAGTACGACTACGAATAGCAATGTAGGCTGAGCTGCGGTAT
>NW_027260824.1:300000-390708 GCF_045791955.1 Oncorhynchus clarkii lewisi
GACAGGTAGGTGTCCACCCCAAAGTACTGCATGATGACAGAGACAGGTAGGTTTCCACTCCAAAGTACTGCATGTCATGAAGACAGAGACAGGTAGTTGTCCACCCCAAAGTACTGCATGAAGACAGAGACGGGTAGGTGTCCACCCCAAAATACTGCATGATGACAGAGACAGGTAGGTGTCCACCCCAAAGTACTGCATGATGACAGAGACAGGTAGGTGTCCACGCCAAAGTACTGCATGTCATGATGACAGAGACAGGTAGGTGTCCACCCTAAAGTACTACATGATGACAGAGACAGGTAGGTGTCCACGTCAAAGTACTGCATGTCATGATGACAGAGACAGGTAGGTGTCCACCCCAAAGTACTTCATGTCATGATGACAGAGATAGGTAGTTGTCCACCCCAAAGTACTGCATGAAGACAGAGACGGGTAGGTCTCCACCCCAAAGTACTGCATGATGACAGAGACAGGTAGGTGTCCACCCCAAAGTACTTCATGTCATGATGACAGAGACGGGTAGGTGTCCACCCCAAAGTACTTCATGTCATGAAGACAGAGACAGGTAGGTGTCCACTCCAAAGTACTGCATGATGACAGAGACAGGTAGGTGTCCACCCCAAAGTACGTCATGATGACAGAGACAGGTAGGTGTCCACCCCAAAGTACTGCATGATGACAGAGACAGGTAGGTGTCCACGCCAAAGTATTGCATGTCATGATGACAGAGACAGGTAGGTGTCCACCCTAAAGTACTGCATGATGACAGAGACAGGTAGGTGTCCACCCCGAAGTACTGCATGATGACAGAGACAGGTAGGTGTCCACCCCAAAGTACTGCATGTCATGATGACAGAGACAGGTAGGTGTCCACCCCAAAGTACTGCATGATGACAGAGACAGGTAGGTGTCCACCCCAAAGTACTGCATGATGACAGAGACAGGTAGGTGTCCACCCCAAAGTACTGCATGATGACAGAGACAGGTAGGTGTCCACCCTAAAGTACTGCATGGCATGATGACAGAGACAGGTAGGTGTCCACCCCAAAGTACTGAATGATGACAGAGACAGGTAGGTGTCCACTCCAAAGTACTGCATGTCATGATGACAGAGACAGGTAGGTGTCCACCCCAAAGTACTTCATGTCATGATGACAGAGACATGTAGTTGTCCACCCCAAAGTACTGCATGAAGACAGAGACGGGTAGGTCTCCACCCCAAAGTACTGCATGATGACAGAGACAGGTAGGTGTCCACCCCAAAGTACTGCATGATGACAGAGACAGGTAGGTGTCCACCCCAAAGTACTTCATGATGACAGAGACAGGTAGGTGTCCACCCCAAAGTACTGCATGAAGACAGAGACGGGTAGGTGTCCACCACAAAGTACTGCATGATGACAGAGACAGGTAGGTGTCCACCCCAAAGTACTGCATGATGACAGAGACAGGTAGGTGTCCACCCCAAAGTACTTCATGATGACAGAGACAGGTAGGTGTCCACCCCAAAGTACTGCATGATGACAGAGACAGGTAGGTTTCCACTCCAAAGTACTGCATGTCATGAAGACAGAGACAGGTAGTTGTCCACCCCAAAGTACTGCATGAAGACAGAGACGGGTAGGTGTCCACCCCAAAATACTGCATGATGACAGAGACAGGTAGGTGTCCACCCCAAAGTACTGCATGATGACAGAGACAGGTAGGTGTCCACGCCAAAGTACTGCATGTCATGATGACAGAGACAGGTAGGTGTCCACCCTAAAGTACTACATGATGACAGAGACAGGTAGGTGTCCACGTCAAAGTACTGCATGTCATGATGACAGAGACAGGTAGGTGTCCACCCCAAAGTACTTCATGTCATGATGACAGAGATAGGTAGTTGTCCACCCCAAAGTACTGCATGAAGACAGAGACGGGTAGGTCTCCACCCCAAAGTACTGCATGATGACAGAGACAGGTAGGTGTCCACCCCAAAGTACTTCATGTCATGATGACAGAGACGGGTAGGTGTCCACCCCAAAGTACTTCATGTCATGAAGACAGAGACAGGTAGGTGTCCACTCCAAAGTACTGCATGATGACAGAGACAGGTAGGTGTCCACCCCAAAGTACGTCATGATGACAGAGACAGGTAGGTGTCCACCCCAAAGTACTGCATGATGACAGAGACAGGTAGGTGTCCACGCCAAAGTATTGCATGTCATGATGACAGAGACAGGTAGGTGTCCACCCTAAAGTACTGCATGATGACAGAGACAGGTAGGTGTCCACCCCGAAGTACTGCATGATGACAGAGACAGGTAGGTGTCCACCCCAAAGTACTGCATGTCATGATGACAGAGACAGGTAGGTGTCCACCCCAAAGTACTGCATGATGACAGAGACAGGTAGGTGTCCACCCCAAAGTACTGCATGATGACAGAGACAGGTAGGTGTCCACCCCAAAGTACTGCATGATGACAGAGACAGGTAGGTGTCCACCCTAAAGTACTGCATGGCATGATGACAGAGACAGGTAGGTGTCCACCCCAAAGTACTGAATGATGACAGAGACAGGTAGGTGTCCACTCCAAAGTACTGCATGTCATGATGACAGAGACAGGTAGGTGTCCACCCCAAAGTACTTCATGTCATGATGACAGAGACATGTAGTTGTCCACCCCAAAGTACTGCATGAAGACAGAGACGGGTAGGTCTCCACCCCAAAGTACAGCATGATGACAGAGACAGGTAGGTGTCCACCCCAAAGTACTTCATGTCATGATGACAGAGACGGGTAGGTGTCCACCCCAAAGTACTTCATGTCATGAAGACAGAGACAGGTAGGTGTCCACTCCAAAGTACTGCATGATGACAGAGACAGGTAGGTGTCCACCCCAAAGTACTTCATGATGACAGAGACAGGTACGTGTCCACCCCAAAGTACTGCATGATGACAGAGACAGGTATGTGTCCACGCCAAAGTATTGCATGTCATGATGACAGAGACAGGTAGGTGTCCACCCTAAAGTACTGCATGATGACAGAGACAGGTAGGTGTCCACCCCAAAGTACTGCATGATGACAGAGACAGGTAGGTGTCCACCCCAAAGTACTGCATGTCATGATGACAGAGACAGGTAGGTGTCCACCCCAAAGTACTTCATGATGACAGAGACAGGTAGGTGTCCACCCCAAAGTACTGCATGATGACAGAGACAGGTAGGTGTCCACCCCAAATTACTGCATGATGACAGAGACAGGTAGGTGTCCACTCCAAAGTACTGCATGTCATGATGACAGAGACAGGTAGGTGTCCACCCCAAAGTACTGCATGATGACAGAGACAGGTAGGTGTCCACCCCAAAGAACTGCATGATGACAGAGACAGGTAGGTGTCCACCCTAAAGTACTGCACGATGACAGAGACAGGTAGGTGTCCACCCCAAAGTACTGCATGATGACAGAGACAGGTAGGTGTCCACCCCAAAGTACTGCACGATGACAGAGACAGGTATGTGTCCACCCTAAAGTACTGAATTTCATGATGACAGAGACAGGTAGGTGTCCACCCCAAAGTACTGCATGATGACAGAGACAGGTAGGTGTCCACTCCGAAGTACTTCATGTCATGATGACAGAGACAGGTAGGTGTCCACCCCAAAGTACTGCATGATGACAGAGACAGGTAGGTGTCCACTCCAAAGTACTGCATGATGACAGAGACAGGTAGGTGTCCACCCCAAAGTACGGCATGTCATGATGACAGAGACAGGTAGGTGTCCACCCCAAAGTACTGCATGTCATGATGACAGAGGCAGGTAGGTGTCCACCCCAAAGTACTGCATGATAACAGAGGCAGGTAGGTGTCCACCCCAAAGTACTGCATGATGACAGAGACAGGTAGGTGTCCACCCCAAAGTATTGCATGATGACAGAGACAGGTAGGTGTCCACTCCAAAGTACTGCATGTCATGAAGACAGAGACAGGTAGGTGTCCGCCCAAAGTACTGCATGTCATGATGACAGAGACAGGTAGTTGTCCACCCCAAAGTACTGCATGAAGACAGAGACGGGTAGGTGTCCACCCCAAAGTACTGCATGATGACAGAGACAGGTAGGTGTCCACCCCAAAGTACTTCATGTCATGATGACAGAGACGAGTAGGTGTCCACCCTAAAGTACTGCATGTCATGATGACAGAGACAAGTAGGTGTCCACCCCAAAGTACTGCATGATGACAGAGACAGGTAGGTGTCCACCCCAAAGTACTTCATGAAGACAGAGACGGGTAGGTGTCCACCACAAAGTACTGCATGATGACAGAGACAGGTAGGTTTCCACTCCAAAGTACTGCATGTCATGAAGACAGAGACAGGTAGTTGTCCACCCCAAAGTACTGCATGAAGACAGAGACGGGTAGGTGTCCACCACAAAGTACTGCATGATGACAGAGACAGGTAGGTGTCCACCCCAAAGTACTGCATGATGACAGAGACAGGTAGGTGTCCACCCCAAAGTACTTCATGATGACAGAGACAGGTAGGTGTCCACCACAAAGTACTGCATGATGACAGAGACAGGTAGGTTTCCACTCCAAAGTACTGCATGTCATGAAGACAGAGACAGGTAGTTGTCCACCCCAAAGTACTGCATGAAGACAGAGACGGGTAGGTGTCCACCCCAAAGTACTGCATGATGACAGAGACAGGTAGGTGTCCACCCCAAAGTACTGCATGATGACAGAGACAGGTAGGTGTCCACCCCAAAGTACTTCATGATGACAGAGACAGGTAGGTGTCCACCCCAAAATACTGCATGATGACAGAGACAGGTAGGTGTCCACCCCAAAGTACTGCATGATGACAGAGACAGGTAGGTGTCCACGCCAAAGTACTGCATGTCATGATGACAGAGACAGGTAGGTGTCCACCCTAAAGTACTACATGATGACAGAGACAGGTAGGTGTCCACGTCAAAGTACTGCATGTCATGATGACAGAGACAGGTAGGTGTCCACCCCAAAGTACTTCATGTCATGATGACAGAGATAGGTAGTTGTCCACCCCAAAGTACTGCATGAAGACAGAGACGGGTAGGTCTCCACCCCAAAGTACTGCATGATGACAGAGACAGGTAGGTGTCCACCCCAAAGTACTTCATGTCATGATGACAGAGACGGGTAGGTGTCCACCCCAAAGTACTTCATGTCATGAAGACAGAGACAGGTAGGTGTCCACTCCAAAGTACTGCATGATGACAGAGACAGGTAGGTGTCCACCCCAAAGTACGTCATGATGACAGAGACAGGTAGGTGTCCACCCCAAAGTACTGCATGATGACAGAGACAGGTAGGTGTCCACGCCAAAGTATTGCATGTCATGATGACAGAGACAGGTAGGTGTCCACCCTAAAGTACTGCATGATGACAGAGACAGGTAGGTGTCCACCCCAAAGTACTGCATGATGACAGAGACAGGTAGGTGTCCACCCCAAAGTACTGCATGTCATGATGACAGAGACAGGTAGGTGTCCACCCCAAAGTACTGCATGATGACAGAGACAGGTAGGTGTCCACCCCAAAGTACTGCATGATGACAGAGACAGGTAGGTGTCCACCCCAAAGTACTGCATGATGACAGAGACAGGTAGGTGTCCACCCTAAAGTACTGCATGGCATGATGACAGAGACAGGTAGGTGTCCACCCCAAAGTACTGAATGATGACAGAGACAGGTAGGTGTCCACTCCAAAGTACTGCATGTCATGATGACAGAGACAGGTAGGTGTCCACCCCAAAGTACTTCATGTCATGATGACAGAGACAGGTAGTTGTCCACCCCAAAGTACTGCATGAAGACAGAGACGGGTAGGTCTCCACCCCAAAGTACAACATGATGACAGAGACAGGTAGGTGTCCACCCCAAAGTACTTCATGTCATGATGACAGAGACGGGTAGGTGTCCACCCCAAAGTACTTCATGTCATGAAGACAGAGACAGGTAGGTGTCCACTCCAAAGTACTGCATGATGACAGAGACAGGTAGGTGTCCACCCCAAAGTACTGCATGATGACAGAGACAGGTAGGTGTCCACCCCAAAGTACTTCATGATGACAGAGACAGGTAGGTGTCCACCCCAAAATACTGCATGATGACAGAGACAGGTAGGTGTCCACCCCAAAGTACTGCATGATGACAGAGACAGGTAGGTGTCCACGCCAAAGTACTGCATGTCATGATGACAGAGACAGGTAGGTGTCCACCCTAAAGTACTACATGATGACAGAGACAGGAAGGTGTCCACGTCAAAGTACTGCATGTCATGATGACAGAGACAGGTAGGTGTCCACCCCAAAGTACTTCATGTCATGATGACAGAGATAGGTAGTTGTCCACCCCAAAGTACTGCATGAAGACAGAGACGGGTAGGTCTCCACCCCAAAGTACTGCATGATGACAGAGACAGGTAGGTGTCCACCCCAAAGTACTTCATGTCATGATGACAGAGACGGGTAGGTGTCCACCCCAAAGTACTTCATGTCATGAAGACAGAGACAGGTAGGTGTCCACTCCAAAGTACTGCATGATGACAGAGACAGGTAGGTGTCCACCCCAAAGTACGTCATGATGACAGAGACAGGTAGGTGTCCACCCCAAAGTACTGCATGATGACAGAGACAGGTAGGTGTCCACGCCAAAGTATTGCATGTCATGATGACAGAGACAGGTAGGTGTCCACCCTAAAGTACTGCATGATGACAGAGACAGGTAGGTGTCCACCCCAAAGTACTGCATGATGACAGAGACAGGTAGGTGTCCACCCCAAAGTACTGCATGTCATGATGACAGAGACAGGTAGGTGTCCACCCCAAAGTACTGCATGATGACAGAGACAGGTAGGTGTCCACCCCAAAGTACTGCATGATGACAGAGACAGGTAGGTGTCCACCCCAAAGTACTGCATGATGACAGAGACAGGTAGGTGTCCACCCTAAAGTACTGCATGGCATGATGACAGAGACAGGTAGGTGTCCACCCCAAAGTACTGAATGATGACAGAGACAGGTAGGTGTCCACTCCAAAGTACTGCATGTCATGATGACAGAGACAGGTAGGTGTCCACCCCAAAGTACTTCATGTCATGATGACAGAGACAGGTAGTTGTCCACCCCAAAGTACTGCATGAAGACAGAGACGGGTAGGTCTCCACCCCAAAGTACAACATGATGACAGAGACAGGTAGGTGTCCACCCCAAAGTACTTCATGTCATGATGACAGAGACGGGTAGGTGTCCACCCCAAAGTACTTCATGTCATGAAGACAGAGACAGGTAGTTGTCCACCCCAAAGTACTGCATGAAGACAGAGACGGGTAGGTCTCCACCCCAAAGTACAACATGATGACAGAGACAGGTAGGTGTCCACCCCAAAGTACTTCATGTCATGATGACAGAGACGGGTAGGTGTCCACCCCAAAGTACTTCATGTCATGAAGACAGAGACAGGTAGGTGTCCACTCCAAAGTACTGCATGATGACAGAGACAGGTAGGTGTCCACCCCAAAGTACTTCATGATGACAGAGACAGGTACGTGTCCACCCCAAAGTACTGCATGATGACAGAGACAGGTATGTGTCCACGCCAAAGTATTGCATGTCATGATGACAGAGACAGGTAGGTGTCCACCCTAAAGTACTGCATGATGACAGAGACAGGTAGGTGTCCACCCCAAAGTACTGCATGATGACAGAGACAGGTAGGTGTCCACCCCAAAGTACTGCATGTCATGATGACAGAGACAGGTAGGTGTCCACCCCAAAGTACTGCATGATGACAGAGACAGGTAGGTGTCCACCCCAAAGTACTGCATGATGACAGAGACAGGTAGGTGTCCACCCTAAAGTACTGCATGATGACAGAGACAGGTAGGTGTCCACCCTAAAGTACTGCATGGCATGATGACAGAGACAGATAGGTGTCCACCCCAAAGTACTGCATGATGACAGAGACAGGTAGGTGTCCACCCTAAAGTACAGCATGTCATGATGACAGAGACAAGTAGGTGTCCACCCTAAAGTACTGCATGTCATGATGACAGAGACAGGTAGGTGTCCACCCCAAAGTACTGCATGATGACGTAGACAGGTAGGTGTCAACCCTAAAGTACTGCGTGTCATGATGAGAGACAGATAGGTGTCCACCCCAAAGTACTGCATATCATGATGACAGAGACAGGTAGGTGTCCACCCCAAAGTACTTCATGATGACATAGACAGGTAGGTGTCAACCCTAAAGTACTGCATGATGACAGATATCTGTCTCGATCAATGACTGAGAAGACTTGAAATGGCCATGATGAAGGAGCTGTTGGGATAACGTTTTAAATAATGGAGCATTTTCTCAGTTCAAACGGACCTCCTGCAACTGGACACAGACATCATTCTCCTTGAATCGAGGACGCCGACTGCATCGCTGACGTTGTGTCTGTGCTACACCAAACCTGTCCTGTAACGAGTGGAGGCTCCTCAGAGGAGGAAGGGGAGGACCATCCTCCTCAGTGAATTATATAAATATTTACATTTTAAAACATTAAAAAAGTTATCCTTTTTAGATAAATTATGGACTTACACAGTAATTATGACAACTTCCGGAGGACGTCCTTCAAACTATCAGAGCTCTTGCAGTTTGAACTGACATGTTGTCCACCCAATCAAAGGACAAGATAATTAATCTACTGCTGAAAGCCTCAAATGTGGTGAGTAGTTGACTCAAAGAGAAAGACAATAGTTGAACAGTTTAGTGCAAATATATTTATTTCAAAATGAAGGAGAAGCAAGAGAGAAATAGATAGAGATTTTGTATTGTTTTCAACTTCTAAGTTGTCACACCCTGACCTTAGTATTCTTTGTTTTCCTTGTTATTTTGGTTAGGTCAGGGTGTGACATGGGTGATGTATGCATTTTTGGCTTGTCTAGGGGCTTTGTATGTTTATGGGGCTGTTTCCTTTCCTTCCTTTTTTTAAATTGTATGTCTATGGTTGCCTAGATTGGTTCTCAATTAGGGGCAGCTGTCTATCGTTGTCTCTGATTGGGAACCCTATTTAGGCAGCCATATTCTGTGGGTACTTTGTGGGTGATTATCTAGGTCTATGTCAGTTGCTTGTGTCAGCACAGTTTTCTTATTATAGCGTCACGGTCGTTATTCGTTTATTGTTTTGGTTCAGTTTACTTCATGTTCTTTCTTCAATAAAGAAGAATATATACTAACCACGCTGCGTTTTGGTCCTCACCTTCTACTCCATACGACGATAAGTTCACTTATTTAGCTACCAAATGCAGCTTGCTAGTTTAGCCTACTGAAACACCCTGCTCAAACAGAGGGATGCTATGTTAGCTAGCTGGCTATAACAGAGGGATGCTATGTTAGCTAGCTGGCTATAACAGAGGGATGCTATGTTATCTAGCTGGCTATAACAGAGGGATGCTATGTTATCTAGCTGGCTATAACAGAGGGATGCTATGTTAGCTAGCTGGCTATAACAGAGGGATGCTATGTTAGCCCGCTGGCTAGGACTTTCAAACACAACACTGGAACTCTCTGAAGTCAAGTTAAGCGTTTGTTTGTTTATTGCCACCGGGGCCCGCTGGTGTAACGGATTACTGACTGTACACTAACATTACTGCATATTTCAGTGGGTTTACTAACGCGTTAGTTCTATTAGATATGCTGACTATGACATTACTTTAGCTAATATGGTGACAATGATGTAGGCTGTGTAGCTGTTTGGCTTGGAAAGGTTTTTTCTCCTGGTCACATAGAGCTGATGTGTGCATTGAAGTCAACAAGCGAAGATAGGAGGTGACAGGGGAGAGTGCATAGAGGTAAGGAGTAGTAGAACTTGGCTGCTATGAAAGTGAACTGTGTTTACGCGTGATCAGGGGTGTATTCATTACGTCGATTCTGTTAAATTCTTTCTTAAACGGAAGCAAACAACAAAATGTGGATAAACGTATTTGAATTTGTCCAATAACTCTTATTTGCAACTGTTGGACTAATGATTACAAAATCAGAGTATCATGAAGTAGCCTAAACCTATTGTTACATTGAACTGGGTGAATGGAATATGAATGACAGTCATCCAATATGCTGTAATATAAATAAATCCATGCTATGAAAAAAAAAACAGAATTGTCCTCCCTCGTCTTCAATGGCACCGACCACCACTGGAGTGGACATATTCTAGCTAGCAAGATGAATAGCTTTATCGACAAAAGAGACAAACACTTCGCTGTTCGGGCATCCAGAACAAATCCCAGCTTTACATTATGATGCATTTCTGCAGTACACGCTCTTCTGTCAATTAAATTTGAATCCTGATTTGCGTAGACCGATCAACAGTGTCAAGTTAATTTTCAGTTCCCAAAAACTTCTGTTAACACACCCTGATCAGTTTCACCTGCCTCGTTATTGTCTCTACCCCCTCCAGGTGTCGCTTGTTTTCCCCAGTGTATTTCTCCCTGTGTTTCCTGTCTCTCTGTACCAGTGTATTTCTCCCTGTGTTTCCTGTCTCTCTGTGCCAGTGTATTTATCCCTGTTTCCTGTCTCTCTGTGCCAGTGTATTTATCCCTGTGTTTCCTGTCTCTCTGTGCCAGTGTATTTATCCCTGTGTTTCCTGTCTCTCTGTACCAGTGTATCTATCCCTGTGTTTCCTGTCTGTCTGTACCAGTGTATGTATCCCTGTGTTTCCTGTCTCTCTGTGCCAGTGTATTTATCTCTGTGTTTCCTGTCTCTCTGTGCCAGTGTATTTCTCCCTGTGTTTCCTGTCTCTCTGTACCAGTGTATTTATCTCTGTTTCCTGTCTCTCTGTACCAGTGTATTTATCGCTGTGTTTCCTGTCTCTCTGTACCAGTGTATTTATCCCTGTGTTTCCTGTCTCTCTGTGCCAGTGTATTTCTCCCTGTGTTTCCTGTCTCTCTGTGCCAGTGTATTTCTCACTGTGTTTCCTGTCTCTCTGTACCAGTGTATCTATCCCTGTGTTTCCTGTCTCTCTGTACCAGTGTATTTATCCCTGTGTTTCTTGTCTCTCTGTACCAGTGTATCTATCCCTGTGTTTCCTGTCTCTCTCTACCAGTGTATTTATCCCTGTGTTTCCTGTCTCTCTGTACCCGTGTATTTATCCCTGTGTTTCCTGTCTGTCTGTACCAGTGTATTTATCCCTGTGTTTCCTGTCTCTCTGTACCAGTGTATTTATCCCTGTGCTTCCTGTCTCTCTGTGCCAGTTCATCTTGTATGTTTCCAAGTCAACCAGCTTTTTTCGCTTCTCCTGCTTTTTGCATTCTCCTTTTCTAGTCCTCCTGGTTTTGACCCTTGCCTGTTTCTGGACTTTGTACCCTCCTGCCTGACCATTCTGCCTGCCTTAACCTCTAGCCTGTCTGCCACTCTGTACCTCCTGGACTCTGATCTGGTTTTGATCTTTTACCTGTCCACGACCATTCTCTTGCCTAGATCTTTGGATTATTATACAATGTAAGACTCCAACCATCTGCCTCCTGTGTCTGCATCTGGGTTTCACCTTGTGCCTTGATACTGTAACTGTACTGTGCTGTCCAAACTTGTGAACCATAGAGGTCTGTGATTGGTTCAGAAACTGACCCGACCAAAAACCAACATTCGTGGAATAGATTCTCTAATAACACACCACTTCGATACAGATAGAACAAGTTAGAACTTATGCAGCAGGTAAGGAGAATTAACGTAGCAGGTTAGGAGAATTAACGTAGCAGGTTAGGAGAATTAACGTAGCAGGTTAGGAGAATTAACGTAGCAGGTTAGGAGAATTAACGTAGCAGGTTAGGAGAATTAACGTAGCAGGTTAGGAGAATTAACGTAGCAGGTTAGGAGAATTAACGTGCCTTAGCAGGTTAGGATAACTAGGTAAAGATTACAAAGTCTTAGTGTTAACGGAAATGCTCTCCTAAACTGCTACAAAAAGTCAAATGAATCAAAGAACCGTGTTTTTAGTGATTCCAATCCTTGGACGTTTAAATCAAGGCCGGTCCGGACCGCACCAAAACATGTGTTAAAAAACAGACGGCCACTTAGGCAAATATGGTTTAAATCCAGGTTCATAGATTTACAACAGCAAACTGTTGCATTATTGTGTCTCCTCACTGTTTGCTAGTAAACTTATCTAACTGGCTGGATAGAACATGACCTGACTTCCTCTTGGGAAATTATGTGTGACACACATCTCACTGTCCTGGACATGCCTCAGACATGATGAAAACAAGCCCAGATTTCCCCAGGGAGAAGTTTCCCTTTAACCATTACCAGGTCAGCTGTAAACCATTAACCATTACCAGGCCGGCTGTAAACCATTAACCATAACCAGGCCGGCTGTAAACCATTAACCATTACCAGGCCGGCTGTAAACCATTAACCATTACCAGGCCAGCTGTAAACCATTAACCATTACCAGGCCAGAACTAAACCATTAACCATTACCAGGCCAGATCTAAACCATTGACCATTACCAGGCCAGATCTAAACCATTAACCATTACCAGGCCAGATCTAAACCATTAACCATTACCAGGCCAGATCTAAACCATTGACCATTACCAGGCCAGCTGTAAACCATTAACCATTACCAGGCCAGATCTAAACCATTGACCATTACCAGGTCAGCTGTAAACCATTAACCATTACCGGGCCAGATCTAAACCATTGACCATTACCAGGCCAGATCTAAACCATTAACCATTACCAGGCCACACTGATCCTACAGTATCTGAGAATGATATTTAAGGGAACCACATTATACATGAACTATCACCTATGGGATGTCCTTCGGTCTTGTAACAAATGAAAACAGAACTTTAAAGCTCTGTCAAACCATCCCTCTATTTAAATGAGATAGTTTTTCCTATTAGTCAGGCCATTTCCCCTGTTTAGCCACTCAGCCCAGCTCTATTCAACTCCTATCATCCCAGGGCATCAGTATAAACTGCAAATGACTTGGAGTTTAATCAAATTAAAAACAGAAGATGTCGTCAGTTCAGTATGCTGTCTGTGTTCAGACTCCCAAATGCAGCTTGTATCTCTTTATTTAATACTATCTGACATGAGAGATGGGGGAAGGGGAGAGAGATGGGAGAGATTGGGGAGAGATTCGGGGGGAGAGAGAGAGGGGAGAGGGGAGAGAGATGGTGGGAGGAATGAGATGAGACGAGACAAGGTGGTGGGAGAGTAAATGGGGGGGTTGGACGAGAGGAGAGAAAGAGATGGAGTGAAACATGTCTTTGGGGAAGGATCTACCCTTCAAGAAAAGCAGAGACCTTGAGCAACACTAGGCAGAGAGAATTAGAGAAAGGAAGATAGGATAGAGGGGCAGAGAGGAGGATAGAGGGGCAGAGAGGAGGATAGAGGGGCAGAGAGGAGGATAGAGGGGCAGAGAGGAGGATAGAGGGGCAGAGAGGAGGATAGAGGGGCAGAGAGGAGGATAGAGGGGCAGAGAGGAGGAGAGAGGGGCAGAGAAGGGGAGCGAGAGAGGCATAGAGGAGGTGGAGAGACAGAGACAAAGAGGAGTTGGAGAGACAGGGAGGAGGAGAGACAGAGAGACAGAGAGGAGGAGGAAAGAGAGAGACAGATAGGAGGTGGAGAGACAGAGAGACAAAGAGGAGGTGGAGAGACAAAGAGGAGGTGGAGGTGGAGAGACAGGGAGACAGAGAGGAGGTGGAGAGACAGAGAGACAGATAGGAGAAGGGGAGCGAGAGAGGCAGAGAGGAGGTGGAGAGGGGCAGAGAGGAGGTGGAGAGGGGCAGAGAGGAGGTGGAGAGAGGCAGAGAGGAGGTGGAGAGGGGCAGAGAGGACGAGAGAGAGGCAGAGGGGAGGTGGAGAGAAGCAGAGAGGTGGAGAGAAGCAGATAGGAGGTGGAGAGAGGCAGAGAAGGGGAGAGACAGAGGAGGTGGAGAGACAGAGACAGAAAGGATGTGGAGAGAGAGACAGAAAGGAGGAGAGAGAGATACAGAAAGGAGGAGGAGAGAAAGGAGGTGGTGAGAGAGAGACAAAGAGGAGGAGGAGAGACAGAGACAGAAAGGAGGAGGAGAGACAGAAAGGAGTTGCAGAGATAGAGAGGAGGAGGAGAGACAGAGAGAGAGAAAGGAGGTGGAGAGACAGAGACAGAGGAGGAGGAGAGACAGAGAGACCGAAAGGAGGAGAGACAGAAAGGAGGTAGAGAGATAGAGAGGAGGTAGAGATATAGAGAGGAGGTGGAGAGACAGGGAGACAGAGAGGAGGTGGAGAGACAGGGAGACAGAGAGAAGGGGAGCGAGAGAGGCAGAGAGGAGGTGGAGAGAGGCAGAGAAGGGGAGTGATAGATGCAGAGAAGTAGAGAGACAGAGAGGAGGTGGAGAGACAGAGACAGAGGAGGTGGAGAGACAGAAAGGATGAGGAGAGATAGAGAGACAAAGAGGAGGAGGAGAGAAAGAGAGGTGGAGAGACAGAGAGATAGAGAGAAGGTGCAGAGACAGAGAGGAGGTGGAGAGACAGAGAGACAAAGAGGAGTTGGAGAGACAGGGAGGAGGAGAGACAGAGAGACAGAGAGGAGGAGGAAAGAGAGAGACAGATAGGAGGTGGAGAGATAGAGATGAGGTGGAGAGACAAAGAGGAGGTGGAGGTGGAGAGACAGGGAGACAGAGAGGAGGTGGAGAGACAGAGAGACAGATAGGAGAAGGGGAGCGAGAGAGGCAGAGAGGAGGTGGAGAGAGGCAGAGAAGGGGAGTGAGAGATGCAGAGAAGTAGAGAGGAGGTGGAGAGACAGAGAAACAGAGGAGGTGGAGAGACAGAAAGGATGAGGAGATATAGAGAGGAGGAGGAGAGACAGAGACAGAGGAGGTGGAGAGACAGAACGGAGGAGAGAGAGAGACAAAGAGGAGGAGGAGAGACAGACAGAAAGGAGGTGGAGAGAGGCAGAGAAGGGGAGTGAGAGATGCAGAGAAGTAGAGAGTCAGAGAGGAGGTGGAGAGACAGAGAAACAGAGGAGGTGGAGAGACAGAAAGGATGAGGAGATATAGAGAGGAGGTGGAGAGACAGAGACAGAGGAGGTGGAGAGACAGAATGGAGGAGAGAGAGAGACAAAGAGGAGGATAGACAGACAGAAAGGAGGTGGAGAGACAGAGAGGAGGTGGAGAGACAGAGAGGAGGTGGAGAGACAGAGAGACAAAGAGCAGTTGGAGAGACAAAGAGGAGGAGAGACAGAGAGACAGAGAGGAGGAGGACAGAGAGACAGATAGTAGGTGGAGAGAGAGAGAAGAGGAGGAGAGAGAGAGAGAAGTGGAGAGACAGAGAGACAGAGAGGAGGTGGAGAGACAGAGAGGAGGTGGAGAGACAGAGAGACAAAGAGGAGTTGGAGAGACAAAGAGGAGGTGAAGAGACAGAGGAGGAGGAGAGACAGAGAGACAGAGAGGAGGAGGACAGAGAGAGACAGATAGTAGTTGGAGAGATAGAGAGGAGGTGGAGAGACAGAGACAAAGAGGAGGTGGAGAGACAGAGAGGAGGAGAGAGAGAGAAGTGGAGAGACAGAGACAGAGACAGAGAGGAGTTGGAGAGACAGAGAGGAGTTGGAGAGACAGAGAGGAGTTGGAGAGACAGAGAGGAGGTGGAGAGACAGAGAGGAGGTGGACAGACAGAGAGGAGGTGGAGAGACAGAGAGGAGGTGGAGAGACAGAGAGGAGGTGGAGAGACAGAGACGGAGAGGAGGTGGAGAGACAGAGAGGAGGTGGAGAGACAGAGAGGAGGTGGAGAGACAGAGAGGAGGTGGAGAGACAGAGAGACAGAGAGGAGGTGGAGAGACAGAGAGGAGGTGGAGAGACAGAGAGACAAAGAGGAGTTGGAGAGACAAAGAGGAGGTGAAGAGACAGAGGAGGAGGAGAGACAGAGAGACAGAGAGGAGGAGGACAGAGAGAGACAGATAGTAGTTGGAGAGATAGAGAGGAGGTGGAGAGACAGAGACAAAGAGGAGGTGGAGAGACAGAGGAGGAGAGAGAGAGAAGTGGAGAGACAGAGACAGAGACAGAGACAGAGAGGAGTTGGAGAGACAGAGAGGAGTTGGAGAGACAGAGAGGAGTTGGAGAGACAGAGAGGAGGTGGAGAGACAGAGAGGAGGTGGACAGACAGAGAGGAGGTGGAGAGACAGAGAGGAGGTGGAGAGACAGAGAGGAGGTGGAGAGACAGAGACGGAGAGGAGGTGGAGAGACAGAGAGGAGGTGGAGAGACAGAGAGGAGGTGGAGAGACAGAGAGGAGGTGGAGAGACAGAGAGGAGGTGGAGAGACATAGACGGAGAGGAGGTGGAGAGACAGAGACGGAGAGGAGGTGGAGAGACAGAGAGACAGAGAGGTTGAGGTTGAGCAGGAAAAATAACAACATGAACAGAGCAGAGCAGGAGGAGCATCAGTCTGAGGTTTGACCCTCCCTGAGGAGGAAGACATCAACTTGTGAGAAATTCCTCCAGACCAGAGAGAGCTGTAAAGGTATCTATATATCCCCTCCCTATGTATCAGGAGCTGTATGAAGGTAGTTAGATTGATGAACCTGTTCCTGAGGCCCTCTGTAGGTCCCCAGTGTCCACTTATTAAAATACACTCACACACACACACACAAACACACACAAACACACACTGTGTAAAGCCACATGTCCAGAGACTGTCAGTCCTCCCCAAGCCAGACAGAATTTTCTCCTCTCCTCTCCACTCCTCCCCTCGCCTCTCTTCTCCTCTCCTCTCTCCTCCCCTTCTCTCTTCACCTCTCCTCTCCTTTTCTTTCCTATCTCCTCTCATTTCCCCTCTACTCTCCTCTCCTCTTCTCTCCTCTACTCTACTCTCATTTTCTTTCCTCTCTCCTCTCTCCTCTCATTTAGTCTCCTCTCCTATTGTTTCCTCTCCTCTCATTTAGTTTCCTATCTCTCCTCTCTTCTCTTCTCTTCTCTTCTCTTCTCCTCTCCTCTAACATTTTATTTCCTCACTTTTTCTTTCCTCACTCTTTCTTTCTCCTCTCTCCTCTTCTCTCCTCTTCTCTTCTCTTCTCTTCTCTTCTCCTTTCCGCTCTCCTCTATTCTACTCTACTCTACTCTACTCTACTCTACTCTCCTTTTCTTCCCTCTCTCCTCTCTCCTCTCCTCTCATTTAGTTTCCTCCCTCCTCTCCTCTCCTTTTCTTTCCCCTCTACTCTCATTTAGTTTCTCCTCTCCTCTCCTCTCCTCTCCTCTCCTCTCCTCTCCTCTCCTCTCCTCTCCTTTTCTTTCCTCTCTCCTCTCATTTCCCCTCCCCTCTCCTCTCCTCTCCTCTCCTCTACTCTCATTTTCTTTCCTCTCTCCTCTCTCCTCTCATTTTGTCTCCTCTCCTATTGTTTCCTCTCCTCTCATTTAGTTTCCTCTCTCCTCTCCTTTTCTTTCCCCTCTCCTCTCATTTAGTTTCCTCTCTCCTCTCTTCTCCTAAATTTTTCTTTCCTCACTTTTTCTTTCCTCACTTTTTCTCCTCTCCTCTCCTCTCCTCTCCTCTACTTTTCGTTCCTCTCTCCTCTCATTTCCCCTCTACTCTCCTCTACTCTCCTCTTCTCTACTCTACTCTACTCTCCTTTTCTTTCCTCTCTCCTCTCTCCTCTCATTTTGTCTCCTCTCCTATTGTGTCCTCTCCTCTCATTTAGTTTCCTCTCTCCTCTCCTCTCCTCTCCTCTCCTCTCCTCTCCTCTCCTCTCCTCTACTCCTCTTCTCATTTTGTTTCCTCTCTCCTCTCCTCTCCTCTCCTCTTCTTTCCTCTCATTTCCTCTCATTTTCTCTGATTTCCTCTCCTCTCCTCTACTATACTCCTCTTTTCTTTCCTCTCTCCTCTCATTTTGTCTCCTCTCCTTTTGTTACCTCTCCTCTCATTTTGTTTCCTCTCTCCTCTCATTTTGTTTCCTCTCTCCTCTCGTCTCTTTTAGTTTCCTCTCTCCTCTCCTTTTCTTTCTCCCCTCTCATTTTGTTTCCTCTCTCCTCTCCCTTTCTTGACCCTCTCCTCTACTTTTCTCTCCTCTTCTTTCCTCTCTCCTCTCCTTTGCCCTCTACTCTCCTCTCCTCTTCCCTCCTCTTCTCCTCTCCTCTCCTCTCCTCTCCTCTAGTCTACTCTCCTTTTCTTTCCTCTCTCCTCTCTCCTCTCATTTTGTCTCTTCTCCTATTGTTTCCTCTCCTCTCATTTAGTTTCCTCTCTCCTCTCCTCTCATTTTCTTTCCCCTCTCCTCTCATTTTGTTCCCTCTCTCCTCTCCTCTCCTCTCGTCTTCTCTTCTCTCCTCTCGTCTTCTCTTCTCTTCTCTTCTCTTCTCTTCTCTTCTCCTCTACTCACTTTTTCTTTCCTCACTTTTTCTTTCCTCTCATTTTCTTTCCCCTCTCCTCTCATTTTGTTCCCTCTCTCCTCTCCTCTCCTCACTTTTTCTTTCCTCACTTTTTCTTTCCTCACTTTTTCTTTCTCCTCTCCTCTCCCCTCTCCTCTTCTCTCCTCTTCTCATCTCTTCTCTTCTCCTATCTTCTACTTTCCTCTCCTTTTCTTTCCTCTCCCCCCTCCTCCTCTCCTCTCCTTTTCTTTTCTCTCTCCTCTCCTTTCCCCTCTTATCTCCTCTCCTCTCCTCTCCCCTCCTCCTCTCCTCTCCCCTCCTCCTCTCCTCTCCTTTCCCCTCTCCTATCATTTAGTTTCCTCTCTCCTCTCCTCTCCTCTCGTCTTCTCTCCTCTCGTCTTCTCTCCTCTCGTCTTCGCTTCTCTTCTCTTCTCTTCTCTTCTCCTCTCCTCTCCTCACTTTTTCTTTCCTCACTTTTCTTTCTCCCCTCCTCCTCTCCTCTCTTCTTTTCTCCTCTCCTCTCCACTCCTCCTCTCCTCTCCTCCCCCCTTCTTTTCTCTTCTCTTCTCCACTCCTCCTCTCATCTCCTTTCCCCTCTCCTATCATTTAGTTTCCTCTCTCCTCTCTTCTCGTCTCGTCTCGTCTCTTCTCTTCTCCTCTCCTCTCCTCACTTTTTCTTTCTTCACTTTTTCTTTCCTCACTTTTTCTTTCTCCCCTCCTCCTCTCCTCTCCTCATCTTCTCTTCTCTTCTCCTCTCATTTCCCCTCTCCTCTCCTCTCCACTCCCCTCCTCCTCTCCCCTCCTCCTCTCCTCTACTCTACTCTACTCCTCTTTTCTTTCCTCTCTCCTCTCATTTTGTCTCCTCTCATTTTGTTATCTCTCCTCTCTTTTAGTTTCCTCTCTCCTCTCATTTTGTTTCCTCTCTCCTCTCCTCTCTTTTAGTTTCCTCTCTCCTCTCCTTTGCTTTCTCCCCTCCTCTCCTTTTCTTTCCTCTCTCCTCTCCTTTGACCTCTACTCTCCTCTCCTCTTCCCTCCTCATCATCTCTCCTCTCCTCTCATCTCATCTCTTCTCTTCTTCTCCTCTCCTCTCCTCATTTTCTTTCCTCTCTCCTCTCCCCTCCCCTCCTCCTCTCCTCTCCTCTCTTTTCCCCTCTCATCTCCTCTCCTCTCCTCTCCTCTCCCCTCCTCCTCGCCTCTCCTCTCCTCTACTCTACTCCTCTTTTCTTTCCTCTCTCCTCTCATTTTGTCTCCTCTCCTTTTGTTACCTCTCCTCTCATTTTGTTTCCTCTCTCCTCTCATTTTGTTTCCTCTCTCCTCTCGTCTCTTTTAGTTTCCTCTCTCCTCTCCTTTACTTTCTCCCCTCCTCTCATTTTGTTTCCTCTCTCCTCTCCTCTCCTTTGCCCTCTACTCTCCTCTCCTCTTCCCTCCTCTTCTCCTCTACTCTCCTCTCCTCTCCTCTACTCCTACTCTACTCCTACTCTACTCCTACTCTACTCTACTCTACTCTACTCTACTCTACTCCTACTCTACTCTACTCTACTCTACTCTACTCTCTCTAATCTCTAATCCTCTCTAATCCTCTCTAATCTCTCCTCTCTCCTCTCATTTTGTTTCTTCTCCTATTGTTTCCTCTCCTCTCATTTAGTTTCCTCTCTCCTCTCCTTTTCTTTCCCCTCTCCTCTCATTTTGTTCCTTCTCTCCTCTCCTCTCCTCTCTTCTCCTCTACTCACTTTTTCATTCCTCACTTTTTCTCTCTCCTCTCCTCTCCCCTCTCCTCTTCTCTCCTCTTCTCTCCTCTTCTCTCCTCTTCTCTTCTCTTCTCTTCTCTTCTCTTCTACTCTCCTCTCCTTTTCTTTCCTCTCTCCTCCCCCCCTCCTCCTCTCCTCTCCTTTTCGTTCCTCTCTCCTCTCCTTTCCTCTCTCCTCTCCTCTCACCTCCTCCTCTCCTCTCCCCTCCTCCTCTCCTCTCCCCTCCTCCTCTCCTCTCCCCTCCTCCTCTCCTCTCCTTTCACCTCTCCTATCATTTAGTTTCCTCTCTCCTCTCTCCTCTCGTCTTCTCTCCTCTCGTCTTCTCTTCTCTTCTCTTCTCCTCTCCTCTCCTCACTTTTTCTTTCCTCACTTTTCTTTCTCCCCTCCTCCTCTCCTCTCTTCTTTTCTCCTCTCCCCTCCTCCTCTTCTCTCCTCCCCTCTTCTTTTCTCTTCTCTTCTCCACTCCTCCTCTCATCTCCTTTCCCCTCTCCTATCATTTAGTTTCCTCTCTCCTCTCGTCTCGTCTCGTCTCGTCTCTTCTCTTCTCCTCTCCTCTCACTTTTTCTTTCTTCACTTTTTCTTTCCTCACTTTTTCTTTCTCCCCTCCTCCTCTCCTCTCCTCATCTTCTCTTCTCTTCTCTTCTCCTCTCCTTTCCCCTCTCTTCTCCTCTCCTCTCCCCTCCTCCTCTCCTCTCCTCTACTCTACTCTACTCCTGTTTTCTTTCCTCTCTCCTCTCATTTTGTCTCCTCTCCTTTTGTTATCTCTCCTCTCTTTTAGTTTCCTCTCTCCTCTCATTTTGTTTCCTCTCTCCTCTCATTTTGTTTCCTCTCTCCTCTCCTCTCTTTTAGTTTCCTCTCTCCTCTCTTTTGCTTTCTCCCCTCCTCTCCTTTTCTTTCCTCTCTCCTCTCATTTGACCTCTACTCTCCTCTCCTCTTCCCTCCTCATCATCTCTCCTCTCCTCTCATCTCATCTCTTCTCTTCTCCTCTCCTCTCCTCATTTTCTTTCCTCTCTCCTCTCCCCTCCCCTCCTTCTCTCCTCTCCTCTCCTTTCCCCTCTCATCTCCTCTCCTCTCCTCTCCCCTCCTCCTCGCCTCTCCTCTCCTCTACTCTACTCCTCTTTTCTTTCCTCTCTCCTCTCATTTTGTCTCCTCTCCTTTTGTTACCTCTCCTCTCCTTTACTTTCTCCCCTCCTCTCATTTTGTTTCCTCTCTCCTCTCCTGTCCCTTTCTTTCCCCTCTCCTCTACTTTTCTCTCCTCTCCTCTCCTTTTCTTTCCTCTCTCCTCTCCTCTCCTTTGCCCTCTACTCTCCTCTCCTCTTCCCTCCTCTTCTCCTCTACTCTACTCTACTCTACTCTACTCTCTCTAATCTCTAATCCTCTCTAATCCTCTCTAATCTCTCCTCTCTCCTCTCATTTAGTTTCCTCTCTCCTCTCATTTTCTTTCCCCTCTCCTCTCATTTTGTTCCCTCTCTACTCTCCTCTCCTCTCTTCTCCTCTACTCACTTTTTCATTCCTCTCTTTTTTCTTCTCCTCTCCCCTCTACTCTACTCTTCTCTACTCTACTCTACTTTACTCTACTTTTCTTTCCTCTCTCCTCTCATTTTGTCTCCTCCCCTTTTGTTTCCTCTGCTCTCATTTAGTTTCCTCTCTCATCTCCTTTGCTTTCCCCCCTCCTCTCATTTTTTTTCCTCTCTCCTCTCCTCTCATTTTGTTTCCTCTCTTCTCTCCTCTCATTTTGTTTCCTCTCTCCTCTCCTCTCTTTTAGTTACCTCTCTCCTCTACTCTCCTTTGCTTTCTCCTCTCCTCTCATTTTGTTTCCTCTCTCCTCTCATCTCCTTTTCTTTCTCCTCTCCTCTCCTCTCCTCTCTTCTCTCATTTAGTTTCCTCTCTCCTCTCCTCTCTTTTAGTTTCCTCTCTCCTCTCCTTTGCTTTCTCCCCTCCTCTCCTTTGCCCTCCTCTTCTCCTCTCCTCTACTCTACTCTCCTTTTCTTTCCTCTCTCCTCTATCCTCTCACCTCTCATTGTATCTCTTCTCCTATTGTTTCCTCTCCTCTCATTTCGTTTCCCCTCTCCTCTCCTTTTCTTTCCCCTCTCCTCTCATTTTGTTCCCTCTCTCCTCTCCTCTCTTCTCTTCTCCTCACTTTTTCTCTCCTCTCCTCTCTTCTCTTCTCCTCTACTCACTTTTTCATTCCTCACTTTTTTCTTCTCCTCTCCTCTCTCATCTCCTCTACTCTACTTTACTCTCCTTTTCTTTCCTCTCTCCTCTCCTCTCATTTTGTTGCCCCTCTGCTCTCATTTAGTGTCCTCTCTCCTCTCCTCTCATTTAGTTTCTTCTCTCCTCTCTTTTGCTTTCCCCCCTCTCATTTTGTTTCCTCTCTCCTCTCCTCTCATTTTGTTTCCTCTCTCCTCTCCTCTCATTTTGTTTCCTCTCTCATCTCCTCTCATTTTGTTTCCTCTCTCCTCTCATTTTGTTTCCTCTCTCCTCTCATTTTGTTTCTCCTCTACTCTCTTTTAGTTTCCTCTCTCCTCTCCTTTGCTTTCTCCCCTCCTCTCATTTTGTTTCCCCTCTCCTCTCCTCTCCTTTTCTTTCCAATCTCCTCTCCTCTCCTTTCCCCTCTCCTCTCCTCTCCCCTTCTCTCGTCTCCTCTCCTCTTCTCTACTCTACTTTTCTTTCCTCTCTCCTCTCCTCTCATTTTGTTGCCCCTCTCCTCTCTTTTTGTTTCCTCTCTCCTTTCCTCTCATTTTGTTTCCTCTCTCCTCTCTTTTTGTTTCCTCTCTCCTCTCCTCTCTTTTAGTTTCCTCTCTCCTCTCCTTTGCTTTCTCCCCTCCTCTCATTGTGTTTCCTCTCTTCTCCTCTCATTTTGTTTCCCCTCTCCTCTCCTTTTCTTTCCTCTCTCCTCTCCTCTCCTCTCGTCTCGTCTCGTCTCGTCTCCTCTACTCTCATTTTCTTTCCTCTCTCCTCTCCTTTTCTTTCTCCTCTCCTCTCCCTTTCTTTCTCCTCTCGTCTACTTTTCTCTCGTCTACTTTTCTCTCGTCTACTTTTCTTTCGTCTACTCTACTCTCCTTTTCTTTCCTCTCTCCTCTCATTTTGTCTCCTCTCCTCTCATTTTCTTTCCCCTCTCTTCTCATTTTGTTTCCTCTCCTCTCATCTCATCTCATCTCCTCTCATTTTGTTTCTCCTCTCCTCTCCTTTTCTTTCCTCTCTCCTCTCCTCTCCTCTCCTCTCCTCTCCTCTCCTCTACTCTACTCTCCTTTTCTTTCCTCTCTCCTCTCATTTTGTCTCCTCTCCTTTTGTTTCCTTTCCTCTCATTTAGTTTTCTATCTCCTCTACTCTCCTTTTCTTTCCCCTCTCCTCTCCTCTTATTTTGTTTCCTCTGTCCTCTCCTCTCATTTTGTTTCCTCTGTCCTCTCCTCTCATTTTGTTTCCTCTCTCCTCTCCTTTTCTTTCTCCTCTCATTTCCCCTCTCCTCTCCTCTCCTTTCCTTTTCTCTCCTCTCCTCTCCTTTTCTCTCATCTCCTCTCCTTTTCTCTCATCTCCTCTCCTTTTCTCTCCTCTCTCTTCTTCTTTCCCCTCTCCTCTCCTTTCCTCTCCTCTCCTCTCCTCTCCTCTCCTTTTCTGTCCTCTCTCCTCTCATTTTGTCTCCTCTCCTTTTGTTTCCTCTCCTCTCATTTAGTTTCCCCTCTTTTCTCCTCTCATTTAGTTTCCTCTCTCTTCTCCTCTCCTTTGCTTTCCCCTCTCCTCTCATTTTCTTTCCTCTCTCCCCTCTCCTCTCATTTAGTTTCCCCTCTCCTCCCCTCTCCCTTTCTTTCCCCTATCCTCTCTCCTCTCATTTAGCTTCCTCTCTCCTCTCCCTTTCTTTCCCCTCTCCTCTCCTTTTCTTTCCTCTCTCCTCTCATTTTGTTTCTTCTCCTCTCCTCTCATTTAGTTTCCTCTCTCCTCTCCTCTCCTTTTCTCTCCTCTCTCCTCTCATTTAGTTTCCTCTCTCCTCTCCTCTCCCTTTCTTCCCCTCTCCTCCACTCTCCTCTCCTTTTCTTTCCTCACTCCTCTCTCCTCACTTTTTCTCTCCTCTCTCCTCTCATTTAGTTTCCCCTCTCCTCTCCCTTTCTTTCCCCTCTCCTCTCATTTTGTTTCCCCTCTCCTCTCCTCTCCTTTTGTTTCCTCGCACCTCTCCTCTCATCCCCTTCCCCTCCCGTCTCATCCCCCTCTCCTCTCATCCCTCTCTACTCTCTCTGCACTGCGGCTGCTAGAGAAAGCGTGGCCACAGCAGCTCTTTCCTCTGAAGACCGATTGTAAATGAATGAAAATGGTCTGATTCTGAAATGCTAAGAAATTCTGAGGAGAGGGAAAATAAGGAGTCAGGGAAATATTTAACATGAGGAGAGCGAGAGAAAGAGATACAGAGAGAAAGGTAGAGAGAAGGAGAGAGTGAGAGGAGAGAGAGGAGAGAGGTTGTGGCAGCTAGCGAGTCCATTGTCAAAGTTTAGTGATACATCTCATTTCACTGTAATTAAACAGCAGCCTGGTTCCAAACCCACTGCCGCTCCAGGACACAATGTGTCAACACCCTGGTTCCAAACCCACTGCTGCTCCAGGACACAATGTGTCAACACTGGTTCACCAACCCACTGCCGCTCCAGGACACAATGTGTCAACACCCTGGTTCCAAACCCACTGCCGCTCCAGGACACAATGTGTCAACACCCTGGTTCCAAACCCACTGCCGCTCCAGGACACAATGTGTCAACACCCTGGTTCACCAACCCACTGCAGCTCCAGGACACAATGTGTCAACACCCTGGTTCCAAACCCACTGCTGCTCCAGGACACAATGTGTCAACACCCTGGTTCCAAACCCACTGCTGCTCCAGGACACAATGTGTCAACACCCTGGTTCACCAACCCACTGCTGCTCCAGGACACAATGTGTCAACACTGGTTCCAAACCCACTGCTGCTCCAGGACACAATGTGTCAACACCCTGGTTCCAAACCCACTGCTGCTCCAGGACACAATGTGTCAACACCCTGGTTCACCAACCCACTGCTGCTCCAGGACACAATGTGTCAACACCCTGGTTCACCAACCCACTGCTGCTCCAGGACACAATGTGTCAACACTGGTTCCAAACCCACTGCTGCTCCAGGACACAATGTGTCAACACTGGTTCCAAACCCACTGCTGCTCCAGGACACAATGTGTCAACACCCTGGTTCACCAACCAATTGCTGCTCCAGGACACAATGTGTCAACACCCTGGTTCACCAACCCACTGCTGCTCCAGGACACAATGTGTCAACACTGGTTCACCAACCCACTGCAGCTCCAGGACACAATGTGTCAACACTGGTTCCAAACCCACTGCTGCTCCAGGACACAATGTGTCAACACTGGTTCCAAACCCACTGCAGCTCCAGGACACAATGTGTCAACACTGGTTCAACAACCCCTGGGTGAAAACAGCTTGTTGATGAGAGGTGGAAGGAGAATGTGAAGAATCATGAAAGCTAACAGGCGGGCCACAAACAGACAAATAACGGAACAGTACAACATTGTTGTGCAGAACGGCATGTCAGAATGCACAACTCCTCCATCCTTGTCACAAATTGGTTATTGCAGCAGACGGCCACAACGGGTTCCACTCCTATCAGCTACAAACAAGAAGCAGCTCCAGTGGCCCCGCGATCACCAACTGGACAATTGAGGAGTGGAAAAACATGACAGTGAGTTCAATTTGCTTGCGTGTCCTGGTCAATCTCCAGAGCTCAACCCAATAGAGCATAATAGGATAAGATGGAACGGGCTCTTGGCAGAATGAATATATCGCAATGCAATCAGCAGCAACTGCGTAATGCCATCGCGTCAGCATGGACCAACATCCCTGTTAAACGTTTCTCAAACCATGTAGAATGCCCCAATAATTCAGGCTGTTCTGGAGGCAAAGGTGGGTCCAATCCGGTACTAGATGGGCATACCTAATTTAAGGTTTGATCCAATTCTGAGGTTAATGGGTTAATTCTTCATATGACCTATCCTCTAGTAGTTTCTGCTAGGCACTGGGGAGAGGGAAGCTCTGTTAACTATAAAGTGCATTTGGAAAGCATTCAGACCCCTTGGCTTTTTTTTCACATTTTGTTATGTACAGTTTTACACATTTATAAACAATTTGAATACTGAAATATCACATTTACACAATATTCAGACCCTTTACTCAGCACTTTGTTGAAGCACCTTTGGCAGTGATTACAACCTCAAGTCTTCTTGGTTATGATGCTACAAGCTTGGTACACCTGTATTTTGGAAGTTTCTCCCATTCTTCTGTTCAGATCCTCTCAAGCTCTGTCAGGTTGGATGGGGAGCGTTGCTGCACAGCTATTTTCAGGTCTCTCAAGAGATGTTTGATCTGGCTGGGCCACTTAAGGTCATTCAGAGACTTGTCCCAAAGCCACTCCTGCGTTGTCTTGGCTGTGTGCATAGGTTCGTTGTTCTGTTGGAGGGCGAACCTTCGCCCCAGTCTGGGGTCCTGAGCGCTCTAGAGCAGGTTTTCATCAAGGATCTCTCTGTACTTTGTTCCGTTCATCTTTCCCTCGATCCTGGTTAGTCTTCCAGTCTCTGCCACTGAAAAACATCCCCACAGCATGATGCTGCCACCACCATGCTTCACCGTAGGGATGGTGCCAGGTTTCCTCCAGATGTGACGCTTGGCAGTCAGGCCAAAGAGTTAAGTCTTGGTTTCAGAAAATCTTGTTTCTCATGGTCTGAGTCTTTAGGTGCGTTTTGGCAAAATCCAAGTGGGCTGTTATGTGCCTTTACTGAGGAGTGTCTTCTGTCCGGACACTCTACCATAAAGGCCTGACTGGTGGAGTGCTGCAGAGATGGTTGTCCTTCTGGAAGGTTCTCTCATCTCATACTTGGACCTGGGGAGAGAGAGTCTCTGCTAACTATATACTTGGAGCTGAGGAGAGAGAGTCTCTGATAACTATATACTTGGACCTGGGGAGAGAGAGTCTCTGTTAACTATATACTTGGAGCTGGGGAGAGAGAGTCTCTACTAACTATATACTTGGACCTGGGGAGAGAGAGTCTCTACTAACTAAATACTTGGAGCTGGGGAGAGAGGGTCTCTACTAACTATATACTTGGACCTGGGGAGAGAGAGACTCTGTTAACCCTCCTGTTGTGTTTGTTTCATGTTAACTAATTCTGTGTTCCCGGTCCAAAATGGCCGCCCCGTTATAGCTGATTATGAATCCATAATAATACATATCACCTGATGTTGTGTTAGATATTTTTATCAGCTTAAGTTCTTGTGTAGTTTTGAACTTCTATTTGCTATTTATTTAGTAGAGGGTGATGCGGAGAGGAGTGGTGCCTCTCCATGGCTGATACAGAAACCCCAACAGCAGGCCTCCCTCAGTGGATGTCATACCACACTCTAATAAAACACACTATAAAAAAACACAACAGCAGGCCTCCCTCAGTGGATGTCATACCACACTCTAATAAAACACACTATAATAAAACACAACAGCAGGCCTCCCTCAGTGGATGTTATACCACACTATAATAAAACACAACAGCAGGCCTCCCTCAGTGGATGTCATACCACACTATAATAAAACACACTATAATAAAACACAACAGCAGGCCTCCCTCAGTGGATGTCATACCACACTATAATAAAACACAACAGCAGGCCTCCCTCAGTGGATGTTATACCACACTATAATAAAACACAACAGCAGGCCTCCCTCAGTGGATGTTATACCACACTATAATAAAACACACCAGCAGGCCTCCCTCAGTGGATGTTATACCACACTCTAATAAAACACACTATAATAAAACACACCAGCAGGCCTCCCTCAGTGGATGTTATACCACACTATAATAAAACACAACAGCAGGCCTCCCTCAGTGGATGTCATACCACACTATAATAAAACACACTATAATAAAACACAACAGCAGGCCTCCCTCAGTGGATGTTATACCACACTCTAATAAAACACAACAGCAGGCCTCCCTCAGTGGATGTTATACCACACTATAATAAAACACACTATAATAAAACACAACAGCAGGCCTCCCTCAGTGGATGTCATACCACACTCTAATAAAACACACTATAATAAAACACACCAGCAGGCCTCCCTCAGTGGATGTTATACCACACTCTAATAAAACACACTCTAATAAAACACACTCTAATAAAATACACTATAATAAAACACACCAGCAGGCCTCCCTCAGTGGATGTTATACCAAACTATAATAAAACACACTATAATAAAACACAACAGCAGGCCTCCCTCAGTGGATGTTATACCACACTATAATAAAACACAACAGCAGGCCTCCCTCAGTGGATGTTAAACCACACTATAATAAAACACACTATATTAAAACACACCAGCAGGCCTCTCTCAGTGGATGTTATACCACACTCTAATAAAACACACCATAATAAAACACACTATAATAAAACACACTATAATAAAACACACTATTTTAAAACACACCATAATAAAACACACTATAATAAAACACACTCTAATAAAACACACTATAATAAAACACACCAGCAGGCCTCTCTCAGTGGATGTTATACCACACTCTAATAAAACACACCATAATAAAACACACTATAATAAAACACACCATAATAAAACACAACAGAAGGCCTCCCTCAGTGGATGTTATACCACACTCTAATAAAACACACTCTAATAAAACACACCAGCAGGCCTCCCTCAGTGGATGTTATACCACACTATAATAAAACACACCAGCAGGCCTCCCTCAGTGGATGTTATACCACACTCTAATAAAACACAGTATAATAAAACACAACAGCAGGCCTCCCTCAGTGGATGTTATACCACACTCTAATAAAACACTATAAAAAAACACAACAGCAGGCCTCCCTCAGTGGATGTCATACCACACTCTAATAAAACACACTATAATAAAACACTATAATAAAACACACCAGCAGGCCTCCCTCAGTGGATGTTATACCACACTCTAATAAAACACACTCTAATAAAACACACTCTAATAAAACACACCATAATAAAACACACCATAATAAAACACACTATAATAAAACACACTCTAATAAAACACACTATAATAAAACACACCAGCAGGCCTCTCTCAGTGGAGGTTATACCACACTCTAATAAAACACACCATAATAAAACACACTATAATAAAACACACCATAATAAAACACAACAGCAGGCCTCCCTCAGTGGATGTTATACCACACTCTAATAAAACACACTCTAATAAAACACACCAGCAGGCCTCCCTCAGTGGATGTTATACCACACTCTAATAAAACACACTATAATAAAACACACTATAATAAAACACACTAATAAAACACACTTTAATAAAACACAACAGCAGGCCTCCCTCAGTGGATGTTATACCACACTCTAATAAAACACTATAAAAAAACACAACAGCAGGCCTCCCTCAGTGGATGTTATACCACACTCTAATAAAACACACTCTAATAAAACACACTCTAATAAAACACACCATAATAAAACACACCATAATAAAACACACTATAATAAAACACACTCTAATAAAACACACTATAATAAAACACACCAGCAGGCCTCTCTCAGTGGATGTTATACCACACTCTAATAAAACACACCATAATAAAACACACTATAATAAAACACACCATAATAAAACACAACAGCAGGCCTCCCTCAGTGGATGTTATACCACACTCTAATAAAACACACTCTAATAAAACACACCAGCAGGCCTCCCTCAGTGGATGTTATACCACACTCTAATAAAACACACTATAATAAAACACAACAGCAGGCCTCCCTCAGTGGATGTTATACCACAATCTAATAAAACACTATAAAAAAACACAACAGCAGGCCTCCCTCAGTGGATGTCATACCACACTCTAATAAAACACACTATAATAAAACACACTATAATAAAACACACTATAATAAAACACACCATAATAAAACACAACAGCAGGCCTCCCTCAGTGGATGTTATACCACACTATAATAAAACACACTATAATAAAACACAACAGCAGGACTCCCTCAGTGGATGTTATACCACACTATAATAAAACACAACAGCAGGCCTCCCTCACTATAATAAAACACAACAGCAGGCCTCCCTCAGTGGATGTTATACCACACTATAATAAAACACACCAGCAGGCCTCCCTCAGTGGATGTTATACCACACTCTAATAAAACACACTATAATAAAACACAACAGCAGGCCTCCCTCAGTGGATGTCATACCACACTTTAATAAAACACAACAGCAGGCCTCCCTCACTATAATAAAACACAACAGCAGGACTCCCTCAGTGGATGTTATACCACACTCTAATAAAACACACTATAATAAAACACAACAGCAGGCCTCCCTCAGTGGATGTTATACCACACTATAATAAAACACAACAGCAGGCCTCCCTCAGTGGATGTCATACCACACTATAATAAAACACAACAGCAGGCCTCCCTCAGTGGATGTCATACCACACTATAATAAAACACAACAGCAGGCCTCCCTCAGTGGATGTTATACCACACTATAATAAAACACAACAGCAGGCCTCCCTCAGTGGATGTCATACCACACTCTAATAAAACACACTATAATAAAACACACTATAATAAAACACACTCTAATAAAACACACTCTAATAAAACACAACAGCAGGCCTCCCTCAGTGGATGTCATACCACACTATAATAAAACACACTATAATAAAACACACTATAATAAAACACACTCTAATAAAACACAACAGCAGGCCTCCCTTAGTGGATGTTATACCACACTCTATTTAAACACTATAATAAAACACACCAGCAGGCCTCCCTCAGTGGATGTCATACCACACTATAATAAAACACACCATAATAAAACACAACAGCAGGCCTCCCTCAGTGGATGTTATAACACACTCTAATAAAACACACTCTAATAAAACACACCAGCAGGCCTCCCTCAGTGGATGTTATACCACACTATAATAAAACACACCAGCAGGCCTCCCTCAGTGGATGTTATACCACACTCTAATAAAACACACTATAATAAAACACAACAGCAGGCCTCCCTCAGTGGATGTTATACCACACTATAATAAAACACAACAGCAGGCCTCCCTCAGTGGATGTTATACCACACTCTAATAAAACACACCAGCAGGCCTCCCTCAGTGGATGTTATACCACACTCTAATAAAACACACTATAATAAAACACACTATAATTAAACACACTATAATAAAACACACTATAATAAAACACAACAGCAGGCCTCCCTCAGTGGATGTTATACCACACTATAATAAAACACAACAGCAGGCCTCCCTCAGTGGATGTTATACCACACTATAATAAAACACACCAGCAGGCCTCCCTCAGTGGATGTTATACCACACTCTAATAAAACACACTATAATAAAACACAACAGCAGGCCTCCCTCAGTGGATGTTATACCACACTATAATAAAACACAGCAGCAGGCCTCCCTCACTATAATAAAACACAACAGCAGGCCTCCCTCAGTGGATGTTATACCACACTATAATAAAACACAACAGCAGGCCTCCCTCAGTGGATGTCATACCACACTATAATAAAACACAACAGCAGGCCTCCCTCAGTGGATGTCATACCACACTATAATAAAACACAACAGCAGGCCTCCCTCAGTGGATGTCATACCACACTATAATAAAACACAACAGCAGGCCTCCCTCAGTGGATGTTATACCACACTATGATAAAACACACTATAATAAAACACAACGGCAGGCCTCCCTCAGTGGATGTTATACCACACTATAATAAAACACACCATAATAAAACACACCAGCAGGCCTCCCTCAGTGGATGTCATACCACACTATAATAAAACACACCATAATAAAACACACCAGCAGGCCTCCCTCAGTGGATGTCATACCACACTATAATAAAACACACCATAATAAAACACAACGGCAGGCCTCCCTCAGTGGATGTTATACCACACTATAATAAAACACACTATAATAAAACACACTATAATAAAACACACCTTAATAAAACACACTATAATAAAACACAACAGCAGGCCTCCCTTAGTGGATGTTATACCACACTATAATAAAACACACCATAATAAAACACACCAGCAGGCCTCCCTCAGTGGATGTCATACCACACTATAATAAAACACACCATAATAAAACACACCAGCAGGCCTCCCTCAGTGGATGTTATACCACACTCTAATAAAACACACTATAATAAAACACAACAGCAGGCCTCCCTCAGTGGATGTTATACCACACTATAATAAAACACAACAGCAGGCCTCCCTCAGTGGATGTCATACCACACTCTAATAAAACACACTATAATAAAACACACAATACACAACATTAAATATATTTTAGATAAAAACCATCTCAATCTGGAACATAAAAGTAACCAATCATTAATTTAAATGTCAGAATATCGAATTATAAGGAATTCTGCATGTTGTTCCACGCAAAAGGGGGAAGAAAAACTAAAAACATATTTCCCTAATTGGAGGAGATCTCCAGAGTTATTCATCCCTGAGAACAGGTTTGGTCATTTGAACGTCTACAACGAATCGAGAAAGGAATGTACAGAAGAAGATTCTGAAAACTGCTTTGTAAATAAAAGAGAGTGAGGCTCTCATCTTACAGACAGAGAGGTCCATCCTACATGTTTATGAGGAATATAATGGAAAGGCTTAAAAACATCCCCAGTGATGAAACGTATTGCTGAATGGAATACTGAGTCCAATGGTTTCAAAACCGAGGCTGCCACATGCATACAAATACACATCACCACAGTCTACTTCAGGGAGAATGTCATCATAGTCTAATACAGGGAGAAGCAGGTAAATCATGTCACCATAGTCTAATCCAGGGAGAAGCGGGTAAATAATGTCATCATAGTATATTACAGGGAGAAGCAGGTAAATAATGTCACCATAGTATATTACAGGGAGAAGCAGGTAAATAATGTCACCATAGTCTAATACAGGGAGAAGCAGGTAAATAATGTCACCATAGTCTAATCCATGGAGAAGCAGGTAAATAATGTCACCATAGTCAAATCCAGGGAGAAGCAGGTAAATAATGTCACCATAGTCTAATCCAGGGAGAAGCAGGTAAATAATGTCACCATAGTCTAATCCAGGGAGAAGCAGGTAAATAATGTCACCATAGTCTAATCCAGGGAGAAGCAGGTAAATAATGTCACCATAGTCTAATCCAGGGAGAAGCAGGTAAATAATGTCACCATAGTCTAATCCATGGAGAAGCAGGTAAATAATGTCACCATAGTCTAATCCAGGGACAAGCAGGTCAACAATGTCACCATAGTCTAATCCAGGGAGAAGCATGTCAATAATGTCACCATAGTCTAATCCAGGGAGAAGCAGGTAAATAATGTCACCATAGTCTAATCCAGGGAGAAGCAGGTAAATGATGTCACCATAGTCTAATCCAGGGAGAAGCAGGTAAATAATGTAACCATAGTCTACTCCAGGGAGAAGCAGGTCAATAATGTCACCATAGTCTAATCCAGGGAGAAGCAGGTAAATAATGTCACCATAGTCTAATCCAGGGAGAAGCAGGTAAATAATGTCACCATAGTCTAATCCATGGAGAAGCAGGTAAATAATGTCACCATAGTCTAATCCAGGGACAAGCAGGTCAACAATGTCACCATAGTCTAATCCAGGGAGAAGCATGTCAATAATGTCACCATAGTCTAATCCAGGGAGAAGCAGGTAAATGTCACCATAGTCTAATCCAGGGAGAAGCAGGTAAATAATGTCACCATAGTCTAATCCAGGGAGAAGCAGGTAAATAATGTAACCATAGTCTACTCCAGGGAGAAGCAGGTCAATAATGTCACCATAGTCTAATCCAGGGAGAAGCAGGTAAATAATGTCACCATAGTCTAATCCAGGGAGAAGCAGGTAAATAATGTCACCATAGTCTAATCCAGGGAGAAGCAGGTAAATAATGTAACCATAGTCTACTCCAGGGAGAAGGAGGTAAATAATGTCACCATAGTCTAATCCAGGGAGAAGCAGGTAAATAATGTCACCATAGTCTAATCCAGGGAGAAGCAGGTAAATAATGTAACCATAGTCTAATCCAGGGAGAAGCGTTGCTTCGTTCTATTTTCAGAACTGAGGCAGGATTTATTTGTGTACAAAAGCTTCTAGGTCAACTTTTCAATATGTGTTTCAAAAGACAATTTGTCATCAATCCAGACACTCAGTGTTTGATCTCTAGCACATAGAATGCAAAAAATGGTCAATGCAGGTAGTCCATGTAGCATTTGATGAGATATTTAGCAGTCTTGTTTAGCAGTCCTATGGCTTGGGGGTAGTTCTTGTTCAGGGTCCTGTTGGTTCCAGACTTGTCGCTCTTATACTGCGTGCCGTGTGGAAGCATAAAGAACGGTATATGACTTGTAAGGTTGGAGTATGACATTGTTGAAGGCCTTCCACAGACACCGCCTGGTATAGAGGTCCTGGATGGTGGGGGGCTTGGCCCCAGTGATGTACTGGGCCGTATGCACCCCCCTCCGTAATCAACCCCTCTCCTCCGTAATCACCCCCTCTCCTCCGTAATGACCCCCCCCCCCCCCGTAATCACCCCCCTCCTCCGTAATCACCCCCTCTCCTCCGTAATCACCCCCTCTCCTCCGTAATGACCCCCCCCCCGTAATCGACCCCCTCCTCCTTAATCACCCCCCCTCCTCAATCACCCCCCTCTCCTCCGTAATCACCCCCCTCTCCTCCGTAATCACCCCCCTCTCCTCCGTAATCACCCCCCTCTCCTCCGTAATCATACCCCCCTCTCTTCCGTAATCATACCCCCCTCTCCTCCGTAATCATCCCCCCCTCTCCTCCGTAATCATCCCCCCCTGTCCTCCGTAATCATCCCCCCCTCCTCCGTAATCATCCTGCCCTCCTCCGTAATCATCCCGCCCTCCTCCGTAATCATCCCCCCCTCCTCCGTAATCATCCCCCCCTCTCCTCCGTAATCACCCCCTCTCCTCCGTAATCATCCCCCCCTCCTCCGTAATCATCCCGCCCTCCTCCGTAATCATCCCCGCCTCCTCCGTAATCACCCCCCCTCTCCTCCGTAATCACCCCCTCTCCTCCATAATCACCCCCCTCCTCCGTAATCACCCCCTCTCCTCCGTAATCACTGGTACCGGGAGTAGAACTTTTAATATGGAACAGACATCAAACAGGACAGGACAACGTCAGAACCGTGTACAAAGACAAACAAACATTCATCCTGACGCAGGGAACAGACACATACTGTATAGTGGCGGTAACGACACAGGTGATTGAGTCCAGGTGAGTCCAATAATTGCTGATGTGTGTGACGGGGGAAGGCAGGAGTGCGTAATGATGGTGGCAGGAGTGTGTAATGCTGGGGAACCTGGTGCCTTTGAGCGCCAGAGAGGGGAGCTGGCGTGACATAAAGTACTTTCAAGGTATCTGTACTTTACCATTGATATTTTGGACACCTTTTACTCCACTATATTCCTAAATAAAATGATGTCGTTTTTACTCATTATGTTTTCCCTGACACCCAACAGTACTTGTTATATTTTGATTGTTTAGCAGGACAGGAAAATGGTCCAATTCACACACTTGTCAAGAGAACACCTGGTCGTTCCCACTGCCTCTGATCTGGCAGACTCAATAAACAGAGAACATCCCTGGTCGTTCCCACTGCCTCTGATCTGGCAGACTCACTAAACAGAGAACATCCCTGGTCGTTCCCACTGCCTCTGATCTGGCAGACTCACTAAACAGAGAACATCCCTGGTCGTCCCTACTGCCTCTGATCTGGCAGACTCACTAAACAGAGAACATCCCTGGTCGTTCCTACTGCCTCTGATCTGGAGGACTCACTAAACAGAGAACCACCCTGGTCGTTCCTACTGCCTCTGATCTGGAGAACTCACTAAACAGAGAACATCACTGGTCGTTCCTGCTGTCTCTGATCTGGAGGACTCACTAAACACAAATGCTTGTTTGTAAATTGTGTGAGTGTTGAACTGTGCCCCAGGCTGTCAGTAAATTAAAAAAACAAGAAAATCATGGCGTCTGGTTTGCTTAATATAAGACATTTTAAATGATTTATACTTTTACTTTTGATACTTAAGTATATTTAAAACCAAATACTTTTAGACTTTTACTCAAGTAGTCTTGTACAGGGTGACTCATTTTTACTTAAGTCATTTTCTTTTAAGGTATCTTTACTTTTACTTAATTATGACAACTGGCTACTTTTTCCACCATGCTGGTAAGTGTATGTTCCTAATATTTTGTTTAGTTTGTGCATAAAGTTAGCTACATTATTGCCATGCCTTCAGGCCCCTGTTTATTTTCAATAAAATTGTTATAAGAAACTTTTGTTAAAAACATTAGTGTGATGTTTTTAACGTTCATGGGGTCTAGCTACTTGGTATTTCACCAACTTTTATCAACATCATAGATCCAGGTCAAGCTGACACAGACCAAGGCCACACATGCACTGAATGGACAACCATGTACTGCAATGTCAGAATGAAGTTCATAAAATGCAAGGCAGTATGTGGACACAGTAAAGAACCAGGCAGTATGTGGACACAGGAGAAGACCAAGGTAGTATGTGGACACAAGGCAGTATGTGGACACAGGAGAAGAACAAGGCAGTATGTGGACACAGTAAAGACCAAGGCAGTATGTGGACACAGTAAAGACCAAGGCAGTATGTGGACACAGGGGAAGACCAAGGCAAAGAGAAAAACAATGGAGACTGAAACGGAGGTTCTCTGAGCTATTTAAATAGCCATGTTTCATGCTCACAGACATGGCTGTAGTGGTCCCTATGCATCCATTTTTTACCCTGGACAGCAAAACACATTTTTAAATGTCTGGAAGAATTTTGGTGGCTGGATGAAGGAATATTAAGAAATATTCAGCTTAAAGTTGATGCACTGAAAGCACCTACAGACAGGCTAACTACCTGCTAAAAACTCATCATAGTTCTCATTTCAGTGCCAAAAAATGAAGAAAATTGACATGCAGTTATGAATTATTCGCTTTTAAGGATGCCCACTATGATTGCTGGAGCCATTTTGTCAAAGTCTGTAGCATCTTATTTGCTAGCTGTTTCACAGTGGAGCAAGTTAGAGACAGCCATTTTGTCAAAGTCTGTAGCATCTTATTTACTAGCTGTTTCACAGTGGAGCAAGTTGGAGTGGCGTATCACCACATTATGCAACCGTTCTGCGAGAGCTTTGAAAGGTGGAAATAGTATTGCACACCAGGTATGTAACCCCATAGCCCCTGGAAATTGTGTTTTTGGAACCAGTATATGGTTTCCGGTGCTTTCCATTTGAGTGAGCACATGGTTTCAACGGTAATCAGAACACCAACAATCACCGCATCGCAGTTCGGTTAACAAGAAAGGTTAAATGCCTAAGAGGTTAAGAGCATGGCCAACTGCTTTGATGACATGAGAAACGTGTTAGCAGACGGTCATGAGACATACATCCTGATGGTGCCAAGTTTGACCCAGTAAATGACTGGGAGTAGGAATATATAGAGATTGCAACTCTTAATTTATTTATTTAGCCCAGTACTTACAGTGGCTTGCGAAAGTATTCACCCCCCTTCACATTTTTACTATTTTGTTGCCTTAATTTTTTGGGGGGTTTTAATCATTTGATTTATACGACATGCCAACCACTATGAAGATGCAAAACATTTTTTTTTAAATTGTGAAACAAACAAGAAATAAGCCAAAAAAAAACGGAACTTTAGCTTGCATAACAATTCAGCCCCCCAAAGTCAATACTTTGTAGAGCCACCTTTTGCAGCAATTACAGCTGGAAGTCTCTTGGGGTATGTCTCTATAAGCTTGGCACATCTAGCCAATGGGATTTTTGACCATTCTTCAAGGCAAAACTGCCTCAGCTCCTTCAAGTTGGATGGGTTCCGCTGGTGTACAGCAGTCTTTAAGTCATACCACAGATTCTCAATTGGATTGAGGTCTGGGCTCTGACTAGGCCATTCCACAACATTTAAATGTTTCCCCTTAAACCACTCGGGTGTTGCTTTAGCAGTACGCTTAGGTTCATTGTCCTGCTGGAAGATGAACCTCCGTCCCAGTCTCAATTCTCTGGAAGACTGAAAGAATTTCCATGTATTTAGCCTCATTCATCCTTCCTTCAACTCTGACCAGTTTCCCAGTCCATGCTGATAAAAAAACATCCCCATTGTATGATGCTGCCACCACCATGCTTCACTGTGGGGATGGTATTCTCGATGTGATGAGAGGTGTTGGGTTTGCGTCAGACATAGCGTTTTCCTTGATGGCCAAAAAGCTGAATTTTAGTCTCATCTGACCAGAGTACCTTCTTCCATATGTTTGGGGAGTCTCCCACATGCCTTCTGGTGAACACCAAACATGTTTGCTTATTTTTTTCTTGAAGCAACTGCTTTTTTCTGGCCACTCTTCCATAAAGCCCAGCTCTGTGGAGTGTACAGCTTAAAGTGATCCTATGGACAGATACTCCAATCTCTGCTGTGGAACTTTGCAGCTCCTTCAGGATTATCTTTGGTCTCTTTGTTGCCTCTCTGATTAATGCCCTCCTTGCCTGGTCCAAGAGTTTTGGTGGGTGGCCCTCTCTTGGCAGGTTTGTTGTGGTGCCATATTCTTTCCATTTTTTAATATTGGATTTAATGGTGCTCCGAGGGATGTTTAAAGTTGCAGATATTTTTTTAGAACCCAACGCTGATCTGTACTTCTCCACAACGTTGTCCCTGACCTTTTTGGAGAGATCCATTGTCTTCATGGTGCTGCTTGCTTAGTGGTGTTGCAGACTTTGGGGCCTTTCAGAACAGGTGTGTAGAGTTGAAGTCAGAAGTTACCTTAGGAAAATACATTTAAACACAGTTTTTCACTGACAATTAATCCTAGTAAAAACTCCCTGTTTTAGGGAAGTTAGGATCCCCATTGTATTTTAAGAAAGTGAAATGTCAGAATGATAGTAAAGAGATTGATTTAAACTCATATTTCTTTCAGCACATTCCAAGTGGGTGGGAAGTTTACATACACTCAATTAATATTTGGCAGCATTGCCTTTAAATTGTTTAACTTGGGTCAAACATTTTGGGTAGCCTTCCACAAGCTTCCCACAATAAATTGGGTGAATTTTGGACATATCCTCCTGACAGAGCTGGTGTAACTGAGTCAGGTTTGTAGGCCTCCTTGCTCACTCATGCTTTTTCAGTTCTGCCCACACATTATCTATAGAATTGAGGTCAGGGCTTTGTGATGGTCACTCCAATACATTGACATTGTTGTCCTTAAGCCATTTTGCCACAAGTTTGGAAGTACGTACGAAGTATGCTTGGTATCGTTGTTGATTTGGAAGACCATTTTGCGACCAAGCTTTAACTTCCTGACGAATGTCTTGAGATGTTGCTTCAATATATACACATCACTTTCCTTTTTCGTGATGCCATCTATTTTGTGAAGTGCACCAGTCCCTCCTGCAGCAAAGCACCCCCACAACATGATGCTGCCACCCCCGTGCTTCACGTTGGGATGGTGTTCTTTGTCTTGCAAGCCTCCCAATTTTTCCTCCAAACATAACGATGGTCATTATGGCCAAACAGTTCTATTTTTGTTTCATCAGACCAGAGGACATTTCTCCAAAAAGTACGATCTTTGTCTCCAAGTGCAGTTGCAAACTGTAGTCTGTTTTTTGTATGGTGGTTTTGGAGCAGTGGCTTCTTCCTTGCTGAGCGGCCTTTCAGGTTATGTCGATATTGGACTTGTTTTACTGTGGATATAGATACTTTTGTTTCCTCCAGCATCTTCACACGCTCCTTTGCTGTTGTTCTGGGTTTGATTTGCACTTTTCACACCAAAGTAGGTCTACAATTTTTTTCATGAGGGTTTGGCTGATTTCTTTAGATTTTCCCATGATGTCAAGCAAAGAGTTCCTGAGTTTGAAGGTAGACCTTGAAATACATGCACAGCTACACCTCCAATTGACTCAAATTATGTAAATTAGCCTATCAGAAGATTCTAAAGCCATGACATAATTTTCTGGAATATTCCAATCTTTTCAAAGGCACAGTCAACTTAGTGTATCTAAACTTCTGACCCACTGGAATTGTGATACAGTGATTTCTAAGTGAAATAACCTGATCTGTAAACAATTGTTGGAAAATGTACTTGTGTCATGCACAAAGTAGATGTCCTAACCGACTTGCAACAACATGATCAAATCAAATCTGTTTATATAGCCCTTCGTACATCAGCTGATATCTCAAAGTGCTGTACAGAAACCCAGCCTAAAACCCCAAACAGCAAGCAATACAGGTGTAGAAGCACGGTGGCTAGGAAAAACTCCCTAGAAAGGCCAAAACCTAGGAAGAAACCTAGAGAGGAACCAGGCAATGTGGGGTGGCCAGTCCTCTTCTGGCTGTGCCGGGTGGAGATTATAACAGAACATGGCCAAGATGTTCAAATGTTCATAAATGACCAGCATGGTCGAATAATAATAAGGCAGAACAGTTGAAACTGGAGCAGCAGCACGGCCTGGTGGACTGGGGACAGCAAGGAGTCATCATGTCAGGTAGTCCTGGGGCATGGTCCTAGGGCTCAGGTCCTCCGAGAGAGAGAAAGAAAGAGAGAAGGAGACAATTAGAGAACGTACACTTAGATTCACACAGGACACCGAATAGGACAGGAGAAGTACTCCAGATGTAACAAACTGACCCTAGCCCCCCGACACATAAACTACTGCAGCATAAATACTGGAGGCTGAGACAGGATGGGTCAGGAGACACTGTGTCCCCATCCGAGGACACCCCCGGAAAGGGCCAAACAGGAAGGATATAACCCCACCCACTTTGCCAAAGCACAGCCCCCACACCACTAGAGGGATATCTTCAACCACCAACTTACCATCCTGAGACAAGGCTGAGTATAGCCCACAAAGACCTCCACCACGGCACAACCCGGGGGGGGGGGCGGGCAACCCAGACAGGATGACCACATCAGTGAATCAACCCACTCAGGTGACGCACCTCCTCCAGGGACGGCGAGAGAGCCCCAGTAAGCCAGTGACTCAGCCCCTGTAATAGGGTTAGAGGCAGAGAATCGCAATGGAAAGAGGGGAACCGGCCAGGCAGAGACAGCAAGGGCGGTTTGTTGCTCCAGAGCCTTTCCGTTCACCTTCCCACTCCTGGGCCAGACTACACTCAATCATATGACCAACTGAACAGATGAGTCTTCAGTAGAGACTTGAAGGTTGAGACCGAGTTTGCGTTTCTGACATGGGTAGGCAGACCGTTCCATAAAAATGGAGCTCTATAGGAGAAAGCCCTGCCTCCAGCTTTTTGCTTAGAAATTCTAGGGACAATTAGGAGGCCTGCGTCTTGTGACCGTAGCGTACGTGTAGGTATGTACAGCAGGACCAAATCAGAGAGATAGGTAGGAGCAAGCCCATGTAATGCTTTGTAGGTTAGCAGTAAAACCTTGAAATCAGCCCTTGCTTTGACAGGAAGCCAGTGTAGAGAGGCTAGCACTGGAGTAATATGATCACATTTTTTGGTTCTAGTCAGGATTCTAGCAGCCGTATTTAGCACTAACTGAAGTTTATTTAGTGCTTTATCCGGTTAGCCGGAAAGTAGAGCATTGCAGTAGTCTAACCTAGAAGTGACAAAAGCATGGATTAATTTTTCTGCATCATTTTTGGACAGAAAGTTTCTGATTTTTGCAATGTTACGTAGATGGAAAAAAGCTGTCCTTGAAATGGTCTTGATATGTTCTTCAAAAGAGAGATCAGGGTCCAGAGTAACGCCGAGGTCCTTCACAGTTTTATTTGAGACGACTGTACAACCATTAAGATTAATTTTCAAATTCAACAGAAGATCTCTTTGTTTCTTGGGACTGTTACATTCCCCAGTTTATGTGTTGTAGTTTGTGTATTTGCATGTGTTTTATTTCAGGAAATGGCTTCCTGAAATCCCTCAAGCAGCTGATTGGTCGACTCCAGGGCTAATTGGAGAGCTGACCCCGCCCCCTTGTCAAGACACAGCTGTCTCCAGTTAGCCATTCCTTCTGAAGCTATATAAAAGCCACTGTTCTGTTCAGGAGTGAGAGATTTGGAGGTAGAGATTTTTGCTAGAGATTTGCTGGGAGGTCATTGCAGAGATTTTGCTGAAGGTAGATTTGCTAGAGAGATTTTGATAGAGGTTGATTTTGCTGGGAGTTCATTGCTGGGAAGTGGTATGTTCTGTGAGTTTGTTGCTCAGGTAGAGCTTATTTGATGTCCTTTGTTTGTTTGTGAAATTGTTTAATATTATGTTTCATTTGTTCCCAGGGGAGAAGGGGAAGGCACCTTGGGAGTGCTTAGGCAAGAGGCCCGCGGGCATACATATACCCGTAGTATATTCACTGTCTAGGCACACTAGGTAAGACCTGGGCGGACCACCCCCTGTATTTTGGTTAGGGCACCAGGTGGTGCTAAATTAGGTAAAAGTGGTTAGGCAGGTAAGATAAGGAGAGGGGGGGCTTTGAGATTTACTTTCTTTGCTTTGGTTCCGTCCAGCCCCTTTTCCCCATATTACCGTGTAAAGGAATAAAGTCCTTGTAAACGGTACCACATTCTGTCTGTTGTCATTCTTACTCGCACCTACAGTCCATACCTTTTTCACTTCACAGAGAGTTTAGTTGTAGCAGGGTGTTGCGTTCCCTCTTCATAGAGGCGTGCGTAACAGGGACCTCGAACAAGCATCTCTGTTTTGTCTGAGTTTAAAAGTAGAAAGTTTGCAGCCATCCACTTCCTTATGTCTGAAACACATGCTTCTAGCAAGGGCAATTTTGGGGCTTCACCATGTTTCATTGAGATGCACAGCTGTGTGTCATCCGCCTAGCAGTGAAAGTTAATATTATGTTTTCGAATAACATCCCCCAAGAGGTAAAATATATAGTGAAAACAATAGTTGTCCTAAAACGGAACCTTGAGGAACACTGAAAATTACAGTTGATTGGTCAGAGGACAAACCATTCACAGAGACAAACTGATATCTTTCCGACAGAAGATCTAAACCAGGCCAGAACTTGTCCGTTGATGATGAGGTAGAGATGCTGGGAGAGGCTATAAACAACATGATGAGGAAGAGACGCTGGGAAGGCCTATAAAACATGTTGAGGTAGACACGCAGGGAGAGGCGATCAACAACATGATGAGGTAGACATGCTGTGAGAGGCTATAAACAACATAATGAGGTAGAGATGCTGAGAGGCTATAAACAACATGTTGAGGAAGAGACACTGGGAGAGCCTATAAAACATGTTGAGGTAGACACGCAGGGAGAGGCGATCAACAACATGATGAGGTAGACATGCTGCGAGAGGCTATACACAACATGATGAGGTAGACATGCTGGGAAAGGCTATAAACAACATGATGAGGTTGACATGCTGGGAGAGGCAATAAACATCATGATGAGGTAGACATGCTGGGAGAGGCGATTAACAACATGATGAGGTAGAGATGCTGGGAGAGGCTATAAACAACATGATGAGGTAGACATGCTGGGAGAGGCTATAAACAACATGATGAGGTAGAGATGCTGGGAGAGGCTATAAACAACATGTTGAGGTAGACATGCTGGGAGAGGAGATAAACAACATGAAGAGGTAGAGATGCTGGGAGAGGCTATAAACAACATGATGAGGTAGACATGCTGGGAGAGGCTATACACATGATGAGGGAAAAATGCTGGGAGAGGCTGGAAAACAACATGATGAGGTAGAGATGCTGGGAGAGGCTATAAAGAACATGATGAGGTAGACATGCTGGGAGAGGCGATAAACAACATGATGAGGTAGAAAATGGGAGAGGCGATTAACAACATGATGAGGTAGACATGCTGGGAGTGGTTATAAACAACATGATGAGGTAGACATGCTGGGTGAGGCGATAAACAACATGATGAGGTAGACATGCTGGGAGAGGCTATGAACAACATGATGAGGTAGACGTGCTGGGTGAGGCTATAAACAACATGATGAGGTAGACGTGCTGGGAGTGGCTATAAACAACATGATGAGGCTGACATGCTGGGAGAGGCTATAAACAACATGATGAGGTAGACATGCTGGGAGAGACGATAAACAACATGAAGAGGTACACATGCTGGGAGAGGCTATAAACAACATGATGAGGTAGACATGCTGGGAGAGGTTATAAACAACATGATGAGGTAGACATGCTGGGAGAGGCGATAAACAACATGATGAGGTAGACATGCTGGGAGAAGCTATAATCAACTTGATGAAGTAGAGATGCTGGGAGAGGCTATAAACAACATGATGAGGTAGACATGCTGAGAGGAGATAAACAACATGATGAGGAAGAGACGCTGGGAGAGCCTATAAAACAACATGTTGAGGTAGACACGCAGGGAGAGGCGATCAACAACATGATGAGGTAGACATGCTGGGAGAGGCTATACACAACATGAATAGGTAGACATGCTGGGAGAGGCTATAAACAACATGATGAGGTTGACATGCTGGGAGAGGCGATAAACATCATGATGAGGTAGACATGCTGGGAGGAGATAAACAACATGATGAGGAAGAGACGCTGGGAGAGCCTATAAAACAACATGTTGAGGTAGACACGCAGGGAGAGGCGATCAACAACATGATGAGGTAGACATGCTGCGAGAGGCTATACACAACATGATGAGGTAGACATGCTGGGAGAGGCGATAAACATCATGATGAGGTAGACATGCTGGGAGAGGCGATTAACAACATGATGAGGTAGAGATGCTGGGAGAGGATATAAACAACATGATGAGGTAGACATGCTGGGAGAGGCTATAAACAACATGATGAGGTAGACATGCTGGGAGAGGCGATAAACAACATGATGAGGTAGACATGCTGGGAGAGGCTATAAACAACATGATGAGGTAGACGTGCTGGGTGAGGCTATGAACAACATGATGAGGTAGACGTGCTGGGAGTGGCTATAAACAACATGATGAGGTTGACATGCTGGGAGAGGCTATAAACAACATGATGAGGTAGACATGCTGGGAGAGGCGATAAACAACATGAAGAGGTAAACATGCTGGGAGAGGCGATAAACAACATGTTGAGGTAGACACGCAGGGAGAGGCAATCAACAACATGATGAGGTAGACATGCTGCGAGAGGCTGTACACAACATGATGAGGTAGACATGCTGGGAGAGGCTATAAACAACATGATGAGGTTGACATGCTGGGAGAGGCGATAAACAACATGATGAGGTAGAGATGCTGGGAGAGGCTATAAACAACATGATGAGGTAGACATGCTGGGAGAGGCTATAAACAACATGATGAGGTAGAGATGCTGAGAGGCTATAAACAACATGATGAGGAAGAGACGCTGGGAGAGCCTATAAAACAATATGTTGAGGTAGACACGCAGGGAGAGGCGATCAACAACATGATGAGGTAGACATGCTGGGAGAGGCTATACACAACATGATGAGGTAGACATGCTGGGAGAGGCTATAAACAACATGATGAGGTAGACATGCTGGGAGAGGCTATTAACAACATGGTGAGGTTGACATGCTGGGAGAGGCTATAAACAACATGATGAGGTAGACATACTGGGAAAGGCTATAAACAACATGATGAGGTAGACATGCTGGGAGGGGCGATAAACAGCATGAAGAGGTACACATGCTGGGAGAGGCTATAAACAACATGATGAGGTTTAGGTTACAGTACTACTACTAAATACACTAGGTTATAGGACTTCTAAATACACTTGATTATAGGACTACTAAATGCACTAGGTTATAGGACTACTAAATACACTAGGTTATAGGACTACTAAATACACTAGGTTATAGGACTACTAAATACACTAGGTTATAGGACTACTAAATACACTAGGTTATAGGACTACTAAATACACTAGGTTATAGGACTACTAAATACACTAGGTTATAGGACTACTAAATACACTAGGTTATAGGTCTACTAAATACACTAGGTTATAGGTCTACTAAATACACCATGTTATAGGACTCCTGCTAAATACACTAGGTTACAGGACTACTAAATACACTAGGTTATAGGACTACTAAATACACTACGTTATAGGACTACTAAATACACTAGGTTATAGGACTACTGCTAAATACACTAGGTTATAGGACTACTAAATACACTAGGTTACAGGACTACTACTAAATACACTATGTTATAGGACTCCTGCTAAATACACTAGGTTACAGGACTACTACTAAATACACTAGGTTACAGGACTACTACTAAATACACTAGGTTACAGGACTACTACTAAATACACTAGGTTACAGGACTACTACTAAATACACTAGGTTACAGGACTACTACTAAATACACTAGGTTACAGGACTACTACTAAATACACTAGGTTACAGGACTACTACTAAATACACTAGGTTACAGGACTACTACTAAATACACTATGTTATAGGACTACTACTAAATACACTAGGTTACAGGACTACTACTAAATACACTAGGTTACAGGACTCCTGCTAAATACACTAGGTTACAGGACTACTACTAAATACACTAGGTTACAGGACTACTACTAAATACACTAGGTTACAGGACTACTACTAAATACACTAGGTTACAGGACTACTACTAAATACACTAGGTTACAGGACTACTACTAAATACACTAGGTTACAGGACTACTACTAAATACACTAGGTTACAGGACTACTACTAAATACACTAGGTTACAGGACTACTACTAAATACCGGTAGGACAGGATGGACAGGAAGCAGACAGAGGTTATCCTAGCATTTGGACAGGTAGTACAGGAAGCAGACAGAGCTTATCCTAGCATTTGGACAGGCAGTACAGGAAGCAGACAGAGGTTAACCTACTATTTGGACAGTTGACTAAAGCCACACCTACACTATTAAAAAAAGAATCTGTCTAATCAAACAATACAGTTGGTTTCTATCGGTGTTGGAGTTTCCCTTTTCACCACCACCGGTTGACACGTTACACTCCTAGTGTAGTTTTGAAGCCAAAGTATTTATATAAAAAGGGGAAAAGTAAAAACCTAGTCAGTTCAATCCAAATCTATTTGGGGGGGGGGGCTTCTTAATCCACGTTATCAGTGCCCGGGGAACAGTTGTTATTGGGGGTTGACTGCCTTGCTCAAGGGAAGTAAGGCAGATTAATCCACCTTGCCGCACGTGGATACGAAGCAGCGACCCACCATTAGAATACATGCTGCTAGGAGACAAATCAATGGTAGAATAACCACAAACACACATCTGGAGAGTGGGTTGTACTGAGTAGTGGGTTGTATTGAGTAGTGTGTTGTACGGAGTAGTGGGTCGTACGGAGTAGTGGGTCGTACTTGTTACGTTCCCCAGTTTATGTGTTGTAGTTTGTGTATTTGCATGTGTTTTATTTCAGGAAATGGCTTCCTGAAATCCCTCAAGCAGCTGATTGGTCGACTCCAGGGCTAATTGGAGAGCTGACCCCGCCCCCTCGTCAAGACACAGCTGTCTCCAATTACCCATTCCTTCTGAAGCTATATAAAAGCCAGTGTTCTGTTCAGGAGAGAGAGATTTTTGGAGATAGGGATTGTTGAGAGAGATTTTGCTGAGGTCATTGCAGAGCGATTGTTTGTGATAGAGATTTGCTAGAGATATTTTGCTGGGAGGTCATTGCAGAGAGATTTTGCTAGAGGTTGATTTTGATAGGAGTTCATTGCTGGGAAATTGGTATGTTTTGTGAGTTTGTTGCTCAGATAGAGCTTATTTGATGTACTTTGTTTCTTAGTTTGTTTGTGAAATTGTTTAATATTATGTTTCATTTGTTCCCAGGGGAGAAGGGGAAGGCACCTTGGGAGTGCTTAGGCAAGAGGCCCGCGGGCATACATATACCCGTAGTATATTCACTGTCTAGGCACACTAGGTAAGACCTGGGCGGACCACCCCCTGTATTTTGGTTAGGGCACCAGGTGGTGCTAAATTAGGTAAAAGTGGGTAGGCAGGTAAGATAGGAGAGGGGGGGGTTTGAGATTTACTTTCTTTGCTTTGGTTCCGTCCAGCCCCTTTTCCCCATATTACCGTGTAAAGGAATAAACTGTACCACATTCTGCCTGTTGTCATCCTTACTCGCACCTACAGTCCATACCTTTTTCACTTCACGGAGAGTTTAGTTGTAGCAGGGTGTTGCGTTCCCTCTTCATAGAGGCGTGCGTAACAGTACTGAGCAGTGGGCCGTACTGAGCAGTGAGCCGTACTGAGCAGTGGGCCGTACTGAGCAGTGGGCCGTACTGAGCAGTAGGCCGTACTGAGCAGTGGGCCGTACTGAGCAGTGGGTCGTACTGAGCAGTGGGTCGTACTGAGCAGTGGGTCGTACTGAGCAGTGGGTCGTACTGAGTAGTGGGGTGTATTGAGAAGAAGGTTGTATTGAGTAGTGGGTCGTACCGAGTAGTGGGTCGTACCGAGTAGTGGGTCGTACTGAGTAGTGGGTTGTATGAAAGAACATGTTGTAATGCACATGGACACTCCCTTTGCATGTAGTATTTACAGTGAAACATGATTGACTCTGCCGTAATGGGATTTAGACGTTTGACAAAGACAGGCAGTCGATAAGCCCCTCAAACCGCTGACACACCCACAGAATCACGACTAGAACTGAAAGGAGATATTTTATACATCTATGTCTCGTTCACCATACCTACCTGCTTAATACAAACTAGTGCTCAATGCAGACCCACTCTCGTAATCTGCATCCCAAATGGTACCCTATTACTTGTGTAGTGCATTAGGCTTGACCAGGGCCCGAGCGAATAGCGTGCCATTTGGGATTCAGAACACGTCTCCTAGCAACACCATGTTGGACTGTTTCTTCTCTCTGTCTCCTGTTAGCAATCAGAAGGAGGCTGGGGAATGATTGGAGGTTCAGCGAGAGTATTTCAGTCCGGCTTTGCTGAGCAATACCTCAGAATGACAGGTGTGGATGTCATGACAATCGATCATCATCAACCTGCAGTGCATACATAGTACAAGAGCCAATTCAATTACTGCTTCACAACAACACAACCCTTTCCTGTTCTGAAGAGTTCCTCAAAAGGGCCGGATTATTCAACAGTGATGTTTACTATACTGAAACCTGTTTCTTCATATGATGTACAGTGCCTTCAGAAAGTACACTACAGTGTACTGAATACTGTCCCTTCTAGACTATAGTGTACTAAATACTGTCCCTTCTAGACTATAGTGTAATGACTACTGTCCCTTCTAGACTATACTGTACTGAATACTGTCACTTCTAGACTAAACTGTACTAATTACTGTCCCTTCTAGACTATACTGTACTGAATACTGTCACTTCTAGACTAAACTGTACTAATTACTGTTTCTTCTAGACTATACTGTACTGAATACTGTCACTTCTAGACTAAACTGTACTGAATACTGTCCCTTCTAGACTATACTATACTGTACTGAACACTGTCCCTTCTAGAGTATAGTGTAATGACTACTGTCCCTTCTAGACTATACTGTACTGAATACTGTCACTTCTACACTATACTGTACTGAATACTGTCCCTTCTAGACTAAAGTGTAATGACTACTGTCCCTTCTAGGGAATACTGTACTGAATACTGTCCCTTCTAGACTATACTGTACTGAATACTGTCCCTTCTAGACTATAGTGTAATGACTACTGTCCCTTCTAGACTATGGTGTACTGAATACTGTCCCTTCTAGACTATACTGTACTGAATACTGTCCCTTCTAGACTATACTGTACTGAATACTGTCCCTTCTAGACTATACTGTACTGAATACTGTCCCTTCTAGACTATAGTGTAATGACTACTGTCCCTTCTAGGGAATACTGTACTGAATACTGTCCCTTCTAGACTATAGTGTAATGACTACTGTCCCTTCTAGACTATAGTGAACTGAATACTGTCGCTTCTAGACTATACTGTACTGAATACTGTCCCTTCTAGACAATACTGTACTGAATACTGTCCCTTCTAGACTATACTGTACTGAATAATGTCCATTCTAGACTATACTGTACTGAATACTGTCCCTTCTAGACTATACTGTACTGATTATTGTCCCTTCTAGACTATACCGTACTGAATAATGTTCCTTCTAGACTATAGTGTAATGACTACTGTCCCTTCTAGACTATACTGTACTGAATACTGTCACTTCTAGACTATACTGTACTAAATACTGTCCCTTCTAGACTATACTGTACTGAATACTGTCCCTTCTAGACTATAGTGTACTGAATACTGTCCCTTCTAGACTATACTGTACTGAATACTGTCCCTTCTAGACTATACTGTACTGAATACTGGTCCTTCTAGACTATACTGTACTGAATACGGTCCCTTCTAGACTATACTGTACTCAAATAAAATCAGTTCAAATTTATTCATATAGCCCTTCGTACATCAGCTGATATCTCAAAGTGCTGTACAGAAACCCAGCCTAAAACCCCAAACAGCAAGCAATGCAGGTGTAGAAGCACGGTGGCTAGGAAAAACTCCCTAGAAAGGCCAAAACCTAGGAAGAAACCTAAAGAGGAACCAGGCTATGTGGGGTGGCCAGTCCTCTTCTGGCTGTGCCGGGTGGAGATTATAACAGAACATGGTCAAGATGTTCAAATGTTCATAAATGACCAGCATGGTCGAATAATAATAAGGCAGAACAGTTGAAACTGGAGCAGCAGCACAGTCAGGTGGACTGGGGACAGCAAGGAGTCATCGTGTCAGATAGTCCTGAGGCATGGTCCTAGGGCTCAGGTCCGAGAGAGAGAAAGAAAGAGAGAAAGAGAGAATTAGAGAGAGCACACTTAAATTCACACAGGACACTGAATAGGACAGGGGAAGTACTCCAGATATAACAAACTGACCCTAGCCCCCCGACACATAAACTACTGCAGCATAAATACTGGAGGCTGAGACAGGAGGGGTCAAGAGACACTGTGGCCCCATCCGAGGATACCCCCGGACAGAGCCAAACAGGAAGGATATAACCCCACCCACTTTGCCAAAGCACAGCCCCCACACCACTAGAGGGATATCTTCAACCACCAACTTACCATCCTGAGACAAGGCTGAGTGTAGCCCACAAAGACCTCCGCCACGGCACAACCCAAGGGGGGGTGCCAACCCAGACAGGAAGATCACATCAGTGACTCAACCCACTCAAGTGACGTACCCCTCTCCTAGGGATGGCATGAAAGAGCACCAGTAAGCCAGTGACTCAGCCCCTGTAATAGGGTTAGAGGCAGAGAATCCCAGTGGAAAGAGGGGAATCGGCCAGGCAGAGACAGCAAGGGCGGTTTGTTGCTCCAGAGCCTTTCCGTTCACCTTCCCACTCCTGGGCCAGACTACACTCAATCATATGACCCACCGAAGAGATGAGTCTTCAGTAAAGACTTAAAGGTTGAGACCGAGTTTGCGTCTCTTACATGGGTAGGCAGACCATTCCATAAAAATTTAGCTCTATAGGAGAAAGCCCTGCCTCCAACTGTTTGTTTAGAAATTCTAGGGACAATTAGGAGGCCTGCGTCTTGTGACCGTAGCGTACGTATAGGTATGTACGGCAGGACCAAATCAGAGAGATAGGTAGGAGCATGCCCATGTAATGCTTTGTTGGTTAGCAATAAAACCTTGAAATCAGCCCTTGCCTTGACAGGAAGGCAGTGTAGGGAGGCTAGCACTGGAGTAATATGATCAATTTTTTTGGTTCTAGTCAGGATTCTAGCAGCCGTATTTAGCACTAACTGAAGTTTATTTAGTACTTTATCCGGGTAGCCGGAAAGTAGATCATTGCAGTAGTCTAACCTAGAAGTGAAAAAAGCATGGATTAATTTTACTGCATCATTTTTGGACAGAAAGTTTCTGATTTTGGCAATGTTACGTAGATGGAAAAAAGCTGTCCTTAAAATGGTCTTGATATGTTCTTCAAAAGAGAGATCAGGGTCCAGAGTAACGCCGAGTTCCTTCACAGTTTTATTTGAGACGACTGTACAACCATTAAGATTAATTGTCAGATTCAACAGAAGATCCCTTTGTTTCTTGGGACCTAGAACAAGCATCTCTGTTTTGTCCGAGTTTAAAATAGAAAGTTTGCAGCCATCCACTTCCTTATGTCTGAAACACATGCTTCTAGCTAGGGCAATTTTGGGGCTTCACCATGTTTCATTGAAATGTACAGCTGTGTGTCATCCGCATAGCAGTGGAAGTTAACATTATGTTTTCTAATGACATCCCCAAGAGGTAAAATATATAGTGAAAACAATAGTGGGCCTAAAACGGAACCTTAAGGAACACCGAAATTTACAGTTGATTTGTCAGAGGACAAACCATTCACAGAGACAAACTGATATCTTTCCGACAGATAAGATCTAAACCAGGCCAGAACTTGTCCGTGTAGACCAATTTGGGTTTCCAATCTCTCCAAAAGAATGTGGTGATCGATGATATCAAAAGCAGCACTAAGGTCTAGGAGCACGAGGACAGATGCAGAGCCTCGGTCTGATGCCGTTAAAAGGTAATTTACCACCTTCACAAGTGCAGTCTCAGTGCTATGATGGGGTCTAAAACCAGACTGAAGCATTTCGTATACATTGTTTGTCTTCAGGAAGGCAGTGAGTTGCTGCGCAACAGCCTTTTCTAAAAATGTTGAGAGGAATGGAAGATTCGATATTGGCCGATAGTTTTTTATATGTTCTGGGTCAAGGTTTGGCTTTTTCAAGAGAGGCTTTATTACTGCCACTTTTAGTGAGTTTGGTACACATCCGGTGGATATAGAGCCGTTTATTATGTTCAACATAGGAGGGCCAAGCACAGGAAGCAGCTCTTTCAGTAGTTTAGTTGGAATAGGGTCCAGTATGCAGCTTGAAGGTTTAGAGGCCATGATTATTTTCATCATTGTGTCAAGAGATATAGTACTAAAACACTTGAGCGTCTCTCTTGATCCTAGGTCCTGGCAGAGCTGTGCAGACTCAGGACAACTGAGCTTTGAAGGAATACGCAGATTTAAAGAGGAGTCCGTAATTTCTTTTCTAATAATCATGATCTTTTCCTCAAAGAAGTTCATGAATTTATCACTGCTGAAGTGAAAGCCATCCTCTCTTGGGGAATGCTGCTTTTTAGTTAGCTTTGCGACAGTATCAAAAAGGAATTTCGGATTGTTCTTATTTTCCTCAATTAAGTTGGAAAAATAGGATGATCGAGCAGCAGTAAGGGCTCTTCGGTACTGCACGGTATTGTCTTTCCAAGCTAGTCGGAAGACTTCCAGTTTGGTGTGGCACCATTTTCGTTCCAATTTTCTGGAAGCTTGCTTCAGAGCTCGGGTATTTTCTGTGTACCAGGGAGCTAGTTTCTTATGATAAATGTTTTTAGTTTTTAGGGGTGCAACGGCATCTAGGGTATTGCGCAAGGTTAAATTGAGTTCCTCAGTTAGGTGGTTAACTGATTTTTGTCCTCTGGCGTCCTTGGGTAGACAGAGGGAATCTGGAAGGACATCAAGGAATCTTTGTGTTGTCTGTGAATTTATAGCACGACTTTTGATGTTCCTTGGTTGGGGTCTGAGCAAATGATTTGTTGCAATTGCAAACGTAATAAAATGGTGGTCCGATAGTCCAGGATTATGAGGAAAAACATTAAGATCCACAACATTTATTCCATGGGACAAAACTAGGTCCAGAGTATGACTGTAACAGTGAGTGGGTCCAGAGACATGTTGGACAAAGCCCACTGATTCGATGATGGCTCCGAAAGCCTTTTGGAGTGGGTCCTTGGACTTTTCCATGTGAATATTAAAGTCACCAAAGATTAGAATATTATCTGCTATGACTGCAAGGTCCGATAGGAATTCAGGGAACTCAATGAGGAACGCTGTATATGGCCCAGGAGGCCTGTAAACAGGAGCTATAAAAAAAAATCAAATTTTCTTTCATTTCAACCTGTAATTTAAATGGATTTTTATTTGGATTTCATGTAATGGACACAAAATAGACCAAATTGGTGCAGTGAAATAAAAAAATAACTTGTTTAAATAATTTAAAAAATATTAAATAAAGAAAAGTGGTGCATATGTTTTCACCCCCTTTACTATGAAGCCCCTAAATAAGATCTGCTGCAACCACTTACATTCAGAAGTCACATCTGCAATCTAAGTGTCACATGATCTGTCACATGATCTCAGTATATATATACACACCTGTTCTGAAAGGCCCCAGAGTCTGCAACACCACTAAGCAAGGGGCATCACCAAGCAAGCGGCACCATGAAGACCAAGGAGCTCTCCAAACAGGTCAGGGACAAAGTTGTGGAGAAGTACAGATCAGGGTTGGGTTATAAAAAAATATTTGAAACTTTGAACATCCCTCGGAGCACCATTACATCCATTATTAAATAATGGAAAGAATATGGCACCACAACAAACCTGCCAAGAGAGGGCCACCCACCAAAACTCATAGACCAGGCAAAGAGGGCATTAATCAGAGAGGCAACAAATAGACCAAAGATAACCCTGATGTAGCTGCAAAGGTCCACAGCAGAGATCGGAGTATCTGTTCATACGACCACTTGAAGCCATACACTCCACAGTGCTGGGCTTTATATAAGAGTGGCCAGAAAAAAAGCATTTGCTTATTAAAGAAAATATAAGCAAACACATTTGTTGTTCGCCAGAAGGGATATGGGAGACTCCCCAAACATATGGAATAAGGTAGTCTGGTTAGATGAGACTAAAATGGAGCTTTTTACCATCAAGGAAAAAACTATATATGGCGCAACCCCAAGACCTCCCATCACCCCAAGAACACCATCCCCACAGTGAAGCATGGTGGTGGCAGCATCATGTTTCTCCATCGGAAGGGACTGGGAAACTGGTCAGAATTGAAGGAATGGTGGATTGCGCTAAATACAGGGAAATTCTTGAGGGAAGCCTGTTTCAGACTTCCAGAGATTTGACACTGGGATGTAGGTTCACCTTCCAGCAGGACAATGACCATAAGCATACTGCTAACGCAACACTCAAGTGGTTTAAAGGAAAATAATTCAAATGTCTTGGAATGGCCTAGTCAAAGCCCAGACCTCAATCCAATTGAGAATCTGTGATAGCACTTAAAGATTGCTGTACACCAGCAGATCTCACACAACTTGAAAAATGCCAAGGGGGTGAATACTTTCACAAACCACTGTATCATACTCTAATTGCACTGATTTCAAAACTCATTCCTTCCGAAAATGGAGAACAACTTACTATGTGATAAATATAAAATCTGCATCAGACAGGATTTCTGTCATCCTTAAAAACAAAATCTGATAGTGAATTGGTGTTTCTAAAGAATCACTGTTTGACCTTGATGAAATATTTAGAATTTTTGCTGTTTTGTTTCATTTAGAGGCACTGTGTTTTTCTGTAAAGGAATTGTGTTTGTCTGTAGAGGTATTGTGTTTGTCTGTAGAGGTATTGTGTTTGTCTGTAGAGGTATTGTGTTTGTCTGTAGAGGTATTGTGTTTTTATGTAGAGGTATTGTGTTTTTATGTAGAGGTGTTGTGTTTTTATGTAGAGGTATTGTGTTCTGTTGAGGTGTTGAAGAGCCTCTTGCTCAAAATGCTGTTCAAACATACTGACCCCATGAAGAGCATCTACTTACACTGAGGTTGTAGCACAAACCTTATCCTACAATGGATCAAGGCTATGGAGACACCAGGTAGTAGATGGATCAAGGCTATGGAGACACCAGGTAAAATATGGATCAAAGCTATGGAGACACCAGGTAGTAGATGGATGGATCAAGGCTATGGAGACACCAGGTAGTAGATGGATCAAGGCTATGGAGACACCAGGTAGTAGATGGATCAAGGCTATGGAGACACCAGGTAGTAGATGGATCAAGGCTATGGAGAAACCAGGAAGTAGATGGATGGATCAAGGCTATGGAGACACCAGGTAAAAGATGGATCAAAGCTATGGAGACACCAGGTAGTAGATGGATCAAGGCTATGGAGAAACCAGGTAGTAGATGGATGGATCAAGACTATGGAGACACCAGGTAGAAGATGGATCAAGGCTATGGAGACACCAGGTAGAAGATGGATGGATCAAGGCTATGGAGACACCAGGTAGTAGATGGATGGATCAAGGCTATGGAGAAACCAGGAAGTAGATGGATGGATCAAGGCTATGGAGACACCAGGTAAAAGATGGATCAAAGCTATGGAGACACCAGGTTGAAGATGGATCAAGGCTATGGAGAAACCAGGTAGTAGATGGATGGATCAAGACTATGGAGACACCAGGTAGAAGATGGATCAAGGCTATGGAGACACCAGGTAGAAGATGGATCAAGGCTATGGAGACACCAGGTAGAAGATGGATGGATCAAGGCTATGGAGACACCAGGTAGTAGATGGATGGATCAAGGCTATGGAGAAACCAGGAAGTAGATGGATGGATCAAGGCTATGGAGACACCAGGTAAAAGATGGATCAAAGCTATGGAGACACCAGGTTGAAGATGGATCAAGGCTATGGAGAAACCAGGTAGTAGATGGATGGATCAAGACTATGGAGACACCAGGTAGAAGATGGATCAAGGCTATGGAGACACCAGGTAGAAGATGGATCAAGGCTATGGAGACACCAGGTAGTAGATGGATCAAGGCTATGGAGACACCAGGTAGAAGATGGATGGATCAAGGCTATGGAGACACCAGGTAGTAGATGGATGGATCAAGGCTATGGAGACACCAGGTTGAAGATGGATCAAGGCTATGGAGACACCAGGTAGTAGATGGATCAAGGCTATGGAGACACCAGGTAGTAGATGGATGGATCAAGGCTATGGAGACACCAGGTAGAAGATGGATCAAGGCTATGGAGACACCAGGTAGAAGATGGATGGATCAAGGCTATGGAGACACCAGGTATTAGATGGATCAAGGCTATGGAGACACCAGGTAGTAGATGGATGGATCAAGGCTATGGAGACACCAGGTAGTAGATGGATGGATCAAGGCTATGGAAACACATGGGCCTTCTCTTGAAATGACAAGCCCTTAACCAACAATGCAGTTAAGAAAAATAAGTGTTAGTATTGTATTTGCTGAATAAAATAAAGTACAAATATATATATAGAGCAACAACGAGGCTATATACAGGGGGTACCGATAGAGTCAAGAGATTGTCACGCCTACTCCCGCTCTCTCCCCCAGCACTCGAGGGTGCCTGGCTCCCCTTCATTACGCACACCTGCCTTCTCCCGTTTCAGCGATTATTGGACTCACCTGGACTCAATCACCTCTGTCATTACCTCCCCTATAACTGTCTGTTCCCCACTCTGTTCACCGCTTCAGTATTGATTGTCATAAATCCATTCAATACCCGTGTGCTGGCGCCGTCCCTGTCTTGTTTCTGGTTTGACTCCCCGTTCCTGATTCTCTACTCCAGCGTCAGTCCTTACTAGAGGTAGGTTTATTGTTGGAGGTAGGGCTGTATATGTTAGGGAGTTGACAGAACACTAGTTAGTGCTAGAGGTAGGGTTATTGTTGGAGGTAGGGCTGTATACGTTAGGGAGTTGACAGAACACTAGTTTGCATTGTGTTTGTCTGAAGCTCCTTCAATCATTCAGAAAACGTAGATTTGAGGTGTTGTTCTTACTCTGAGGTGTTGCTTTGATGAACAGAGAGAGAGATAAAGTGAGAGAGGAAGTGAGTGAAGGGAGAGAGGGGGGGGGGGGGGTTGAGAATAGCATAACTGCAGGATTACAGCATTTGAAGTAGAAAGTAGATGCAATTTGACGAAATGAAATAAATGTTGTGTGAGAAAAACATTGAAAATCAAAAGAAAGCTGTGAGGGAAGAGATACTTAGAAGCACAATATCCAGGAGGCGTTTGTCATTAAAGCGTTTCTAACTGCTTTAGTTCAGGCTACGGTTCAGTTTGGGTAACATTAAGTCATCAATGCATGTTGTGACAGAATAAACACAAAGTTTATTCTCCTCTACTTTAATGAAATGGAGACTCACCTCCATACAGAACAGAGTTTATTCTCATCAGGGAGATTCTCCCCACCACACACAGGGCTTTGTTCTAAAGTAGTGCACTACGTAGGGAATAGGGTTCCATGGGGCTCTGTTCTAAAGTAGTGCACTATATAGGGAATATGGTTCCATAGGGCTCTGCTCTAAAGTAGTGCACTATGTAGGGAATAGGGTGTCTTGTTGCACACTCAGTTTGTTCATACTGAGGTAAATGTTTTTCTTGTGTCAGACTCCCTTCTGTGTACAAAAAATAATGTTGGTCACACCCTCCCCTCCCCCACTCATGCTGTTTCTGTTGGAGACCCCCTCCCCTCCCCCACTAATGCTGTTTCTGTTGGAGACCCCCTCCCCAACTCATGCTGTTTCTGTTGGAGACCCCCCCCCCCACTCATGCTGTTTCTGTTGAAGACCCCCCCCCTGCCCCACTCATGCTGTTTCTGTTGGAGACCCTCCCCTCCCCCACTCATGCTGTTTCTGTTGGAGACCCTCCCCTCCCCCACTCATGCTGTTTCTGTTGGAGACCCCCTCCCCTCCCCCACTCATGCTGTTTCTGTTGGAGATCCCCTCCCCCACTCATGCTGTTTCTGTTGGAGACCCCCCCTCCCCCAATCATGCTGTTTCTGTTGGAGACCCCCCCCCCCCCCCCACTCATGCTGTTTCTGTTGGAGACTCCCCCTCCCCCACTAATGCTGTTTCTGTTGGAGACCCCCCCTCCCCACTCATGATGTTTCTGTTGGAGAACCCCCCCCCTCCCCCACTCAGGCTGTTTCTGTTGGAAATCCCTCCCCCACTCATGCTGTTTCTGTTGAAGACCCCCCCCCTCCCCCACCCTTGATGTTTCTGTAGGAGAAACAACCCCCTTCCCCCACTCATGCTGTTTCTGTTGGAGACCCCCCCCTCCCCCACTCGTGCTGTTTCTGTTGGAGACCCCCCCCCCCCCCCCCATGCGCCACTCATTATGTTTCTGTTGGAGACCCCTCCCCTCCTACACTCATGCTGTTTCTGTTGGGGAACCCCCCCCCCCCCTCTCCCACTCATGCTGTTTCTGTTGGAGACCCCCCCCCTCCCTCACTCATGCTGTTTCTGTTGGAGACCTCCCCCTCTCCCACTCATGCTGTTTCTGTTGGCGATCCCCTCTCCCACTCATGCTGTTTCTGTTGGCGATCCCCTCCCCTCCCCACACATGATGTTTCTGTTGGAGACCCCCCCCTCCCCACTCATGCTGTTACTGTTGGAGATCCCCCTCCCCACTCATGCTGTTACTGTTGGAGACCCCCCCTCCCCACTCATGCTGTTTCTGTTGGAGACCCCCCCCTCCCCACTCATGCTGTTTCTGTTGGAGACCCCCCCTCCCCCACTCATGCTGTTTCTGTTGGAGACCCCTCCCCCACTCATGCTGTTTCTGTTGGAAACCCCTCCCCCACTCATGCTGTTTCTGTTGGAGACCCCTCCCCCACTCATGCTGTTTCTGTTGGACACCCCTCCCCCACTCATGCTGTTTATGTTGGAGACCCCTCCCCTCCCCCACTCATGATGTTACAACCTCTAAATGCTCTGCCATTAAAATCCAAATGACTTTTTCTCCTGAGGTGCTTACCTGTTAAAACATTTTTGTCATTTAGCTCTTACCCAGAGCCACTTACAGTTGAGTGTATTTCGTACTGGTCCCCCGTGGGAATCGCACCAACAACCCTGGCATCGTAATTGCCATGCTCTACCTACTGAGACAAACGGGACCACGGGACCTCTACAACCACGGATTATTATTTGACCTTGCTGGTTTTCTATGAATGTTTCAAAATCTCTTATAATCTTTGCCTGGCACAGCCAGAAGAGGACTGGCCACCCCTCAGAGCCTGGTTCCTCTCTACCCAGTACAGCCAGAAGAGGACTGGCCACCCCTCAGAGCCTGGTTCCTCTCTACCCAGTACAGCCAGAAGAGGACTGGCCACCCCTCAGAGCCTGGTTCCTCTCTACCCAGTACAGCCAGAAGAGGACTGGCCACCCTCAGAGCCTGGTTCCTCTCTAGATTTCTTCCGAGGTTCCTGCCTTTCGATGGATTTTTTCTTAACTCCCGTGCTACTACTGTCCGTCTGCATTGCTCGCTCTCTTTATGGTTTTTGGCTGGGTTTCTGTATAAGCACATTGTGACAAATTGCTGATGTAAAACAGGCTTTATAAATGAATGTGACTGATGTATGGAGCCTGGAGACATAATCTGGAGATCCTGAAGATTCGGAGGTGAACTTGAATTCCAGATATTTGTGGTGGTGAATGCAGACATGCAATGTTGAGGGGTTGGCTGGGTTCTCTCAGACAGGCTGGGTTGAAGGGTTGGCCTTGTTCTCTCAGACATGGTGGGTTGAGGGGTTGGCTGTGTTCTCTCAGACAGACTGGGTTGAGGGGTTGGCTGTGTTCTCTCAGACAGGCTGGGTTGAGGGGTTGGCTGTGTTCTCTCAGACATGCTGGGTTGAAGGGTTGGCCTTGTTCTCTCAGACATGGTGGGTTGAGGGGTTGGCTGTGTTCTCTCAGACAGACTGGGTTGAGGGGTTGGCTGTGTTCTCTCAGACAGACTGGGTTGAGGGGTTGGCTGTGTTCTCTCAGACAGGCTGGGTTGAGGGGTTGGCTGTGTTCTCTCAGACAGGCTGGGTTGAGATGTTGGCATTGTTCTCTCAGACAGGCTGGGTTGAGATGTTGGCTGGGTTCTCTCAGACAGGCTGGGTTGAGATGTTGGCTGGGTTCTCTCAGACAGGCTGGGTTGAGATGTTGGCTGGGTTCTCTCAGACAGGCTGGGTTGAGATGTTGGCATTGTTCTCTCAGACAGGCTGGGTTGAGATGTTGGCTGGGTTCTCTCAGACAGGCTGGGTTGAGATGTTGGCTGGGTTCTCTCAGACAGGCTGGGTTGAGATGTTGGCTGGGTTCTCTCAGACAGGCTGGGTTGAGATGTTGGCTGGGTTCTCTCAGACAGGCTGGTTTGAGATGTTGGCTGGGTTCTCTCAGACAGGCTGGTTTGAGATGTTGGCTGGGTTCTCTCAGACAGGCTGGTTTGAGATGTTGGCTGGGTTCTCTCAGACAGGCTGGTTTGAGATGTTGGCTGTGTTTCAGGACTGGAGTGCTGTGTGGTTCAGGCTGTGTTCTCTCTCAACGCTAGAATACAGTGGTTTTTATGGGGACTGCTGCAATGTGGTTCAGGGAGAGTTCTGTGGCTTGAAGGTCAGGAAGTGAACGTCTCCAACAGAAGGTTCATAATTGCAGACTGGCTTTTTTGATGACAACTTGAAAGCAGAGGCAGTTTCTGCGGCTCCAACTGACACATTTCACATGGAAACAAATAACAGGATTTCAAAAAGGCTTTATCTGTAAAACAAGATGAAAACGCACTACCAGTACAACAGCTGTTAAACCCTGGTGATGAATCCCTATTCCCTATTGGCCCTCCTGTTAAACCCTGGTGCTGAATCCCTATTGGCCCTCCTGTTAAACCCTGGTGCTGAATCCTTATTCCCTAATGGCCCCGGTCAACAGTAATATGCAATATACCACCCATGCTGTCCAAACCTGGTGCTGAAACTAAACTCTCTGGAGAGGAGGTAACCTTGGAGAGGATCATGAGGGGGTGGTGGACAGAGGGGAGGTAACCTTGGAGAGGATCATGAGGGGGTGGTGGACAGAGAGGAGGTAACCTTGGAGAGGATCATGAGGGGGTGGTGGACAGAGAGGAGGTGACCTTGGAGAGGATCATGAGGGGGTGGTGGACAGAGAGGAGGTGACCTTGGAGAGGATCATAAAACCTTATAGTGAACTACTTTTGACAGAATACAGTTGTGTTGTTTTAACGTCATGGGCTGTGTGTCGTCTTTTAATCAGGCAATGAGTTATCCTGTACTGTGATGAGATTGTCCTTGTATTGTTTGATGAATTACAGCTTTAACACTATAAACCATGTCATAATTTTGTAATGGCTGACGCTAGATGATTCCCCACATGGTTGCTGCTGGTAAAACTTAGTTAATCAGAAGATAATGTTTTCATCATAGTAATTTTGATTAGATGTAAGCCACCTGCTGTGAGCAGAAGTTCAGTGTGTGTCCCAATAACACCCTATTCCCTACGAAGTGCACTGCTTTATATCAGGGTCTATAATAGTGCACTATGTAGGGAATAGGATGCAGTCACAGTCCAATAATCTAAATAAGTAGACTGATTTAAGCCATTTTTAGTGTCCCTCTGATTAGCTATTACCTGGTGGCAGCTCAAATGGCACCCTATTCCCTACATTTAGACCAAAGCCCTATAGAACCATATATCCTATTTAATGCACTACTTTAGACCAGAGCCTTATGGAACCCTATTCATATATAGTGCACTACTTTAGACAAGAGCCCTATGGAACCCTATATATTGCACTACTTTAGACCGGAGCCTTATGGAACCATATTCCCTATGTAGTGCACTACTTTAGATAAGATTCTTATGGAACCATATTCCCTATATATTGCACTACTTTAGACAAGATTCTCATGGAACCCTATATAGTGCACTACTTTAGACCAAAGCCCTATAGAACCATATATCCTATTTAATGCACTACTTTAGACCGGAGCCTTATGGAACCCTTTTCCCTATATAGTGCAGACAGGGTTGATAGCTTCAAGTTCCTTGGTGTCCACATTAACAAAAAAATAGAATGCTCCAAACACACCAAGACAGTTGTGAAGAGGGCACGACAAAGCCTATTCCCCCTCAGCAAACTAAAAAGATTTGGCATGGGTCCTGAGATTCTCAAAAGGTTCTACAGCTGCAACATCGAGAGGGTTGCATCACTGCCTGGTATGGCAATTGCTCGGCCTCCGACCGCAAGGCACTTCAGAGGGTAGTGCGTACGGCCCAGTACATCACTGGGGCAAAGCTGCCTGCCATCCAGGACCTCTACACCAGGCGGTGTCAGAGGAAGACCCTAAAAATTGTCAAAGACCCCAGACACCCCAGTCTTATACTGTTCTCTCTACTACCGCATGGCAAGCGGTAACGGAGTGCCAAGTCAAGGACAAATATGCTTCTCAACAGTTTTTACCCTCAAGCCATAAGACTCCTGAACAGGTAATCAAATGGCTACCCGGACTATTTGCATTGTGTGCCCCCCCCAACCCCTCTTTTACGCTGCTGCTACTCTCTGTTTATCTTATATGCACAGTCACTTTAACTATACATTCATGTACATACTACCTCAATTGGCCCAACCAACCAGTGCTCCCGCCCATTGGCTAACCGGGCTATCTGCATTTTGTCCCCCCCCCATCCTCTAACCCCTCTTTTACGCTACTGCTACTCTGTTCATCAGATATGCATAGTCCCTTTAACCATATCTACAGTGCATTGCGTGTTCGGCCCCCTTGAACTTTGCGACCTTCTGCCACATTTCAGGCTTCAAACATAAAGATATAAAACTGTAATTTTTTGTGAAGAATCAACAACAAGTGGGACACAATCATGAAGTGGAACGACATTTATTGGATATTTCAAACTTTTTTTAACAAATCAAAAACTGAAATTAGGCGTGCAAAATTATTCAGCCCCTTTACTTTCAGTGCAGCAAACTCTCTCCAGAAGTTCAGTGAGGATCTCTGAATGATCCAATGTTGACCAAAATGACTAATGATGATAAATACAATCCCCTGTGTGTAATCAAGTCTCCGTATAAATGCACCTGCACTGTGATAGTCTCAGAGGTCCGTTAAAAGCGCAGAGAGCATCATGAAGAACAAGGAACACACCAGACAGGTCCGAGATACTGTTGTGAAGAAGTTTAAAGCCGGATTTGGATACAAAAAGATTTCCCAAGCTTTAAACATCCCAAGGAGCACTGTGCAAGCGACAATATTGAAATGGAAGGAGTATCAGACCACTGCAAATCTACCAAGACCTGGCCGTCCCTCTAAACTTTCAGCTCTTACAAGGAGAAGACTGATCAGAGATGCAGCCAAGAGGCCCATGATCACTCTGGATGAACTGCAGAGATCTACAGCTGAGGTGGGAGACTCTGTCCAAAGGACAACAATCAGTCGTATATTGCACAAATTTGGCCTTTATGGAAGAGTGGCAAGAAGAGAGCCATTTCTTAAAGATATCCATAAAAAGTGTTTAAAGTTTGCCACAAGCCACCTGGGAGACACACCAAACATGTGGAAGAAGGTGCTCTGGTCAGATGAAACCAAAATTGAACTTTTTGGCAACAATGCAAGACGTTATGTTTGGCGTAAAAGCAACACAGCTCATCACCCTGAACACACCATCCCCACTGTCAAACATGGTGGTGGCAGCATCATGGTTTGGGCCTGCTTTTCTTCAGAAAGGACAGGGAAGATGGTTAAAATTGATGGGAAGATGGATGGAGCCAAATACAGGACCATTCTGGAAGAACCTGATGGAGTCTGCAAAAGACCTGAGACTGGGACGGAGATTTGTCTTCCAACAAGACAATGATCCAAAACATAAAGCAAAATCTACAATGGAATGGTTCAAAAATAAACATATCCAGGTGTTAGAATGGCCAAGTCAAAGTCCAGACCTGAATCCAATCGAGAATCTGTGGAAAGAACTGAAAACTGCTGTTCACAAATGCTCTCCATCCAACCTCACTGAGCTCGAGCTGTTTTGCAAGGAGGAATGGGAAAAAATGTCTGTCTCTCGATGTGCAAAACTGATAGAGACATACCCCAAGCGACTTACAGCTGTAATCACAGCAAAAGGTGGCGCTACAAAGTATTAACTTTAGGGGGCTGAATAATTTTGCACGCCCAATATTTCAGTTTTTGATTTGTTAAAGTTTGAAATATCCAATAAATGTCGTTCCACTTCATGATTGTGTCCCACTTGTTGTTGATTCTTCACAAAAAAAATCAGTTTTATATCTTTATGTTTGAAGCCTGAAATGTGGCAAAAGGTCGCAAAGTTCAAGGGGGCCGAATACTTTCGCAATGCACTGTACATGTACATACTACCTCAATCAGCCTGACTAACCGGTGCCTGTATATAGCCTCTCTACTGTATATAGCCTGTCTACTGCTATTGCCCCTCTACTGTATATAGCCCCTCTACTGTATAGAGCCCGTCTACTGCATAGAGCCCGTCTACTGTATATAGCCTCTCTACTGTATATAGCCTCTCTACTGTATATAGCCTGTCTTTTTACTGTTGTTTTATTTCTTTACTTACCTATTGTTCACCTAATACCTTTTTTGCACTATTGGTTGAATCCTGTAAGTCAGCATTTCACTGGAAGGTCTACTACACCTGTTGTATTCAGCATTTCACTGGAAGGTCTACTACACCTGTTGTATTCAGCATTTCACTGGAAGGTCTACTACACCTGTTGTATTCAGCATTTCACTGGAAGGTCTACTACACCTGTTGTATTCAGCATTTCACTGGAAGGTCTACTACACCTGTTGTATTCAGCATTTCACTGGAAGGTCTACTACACCTGTTGTATTCAGCATTTCACTGGAAGGTCTACTACACCTGTTGTATTCAGCATTTCACTGGAAGGTCTACTACACCTGTTGTATTCAGCATTTCACTGGAAGGTCTACTACACCTGTTGTATTCAGCATTTCACTGGAAGGCCTACTACACCTGTTGTATTCAGCATTTCACTGGAAGGTCTACTACACCTGTTGTATTCGGCGCACGTGACACACACGTTGATTTGATTTGCACTACTTTAGACCAGAGCCTTATGGAACCCTATTCCCTATATAGTGCACTACTTTAGACCAGAGCCCCATGGTGCCATTTGGGAGTCTGTCTGCTCTGTGGTATCTTCCTTCTTGTTTTAACCATAATGGGGGATTGTCACCTTCAGAATGAATTCTCTACAAAATGAATACCACTCGACGCTAGTGATCACCGATCGAGACTAAACAAAAATATAAATGCAACATGTAAAGTGTTGATCCCATGTTTCATGAGCTCAAATAAAGGATCCCAGACATTTCTCTCAAATTGTTTTCAAAAATTTGCTTACGTTCCTGTTAGTGAACATTTCTCTTTTGTCAAGATAATCCATCCACCTGACAGGTGTGGCATATCAAGAAGCTGATTAAACAGCATGAGCATTACACAGGTGCCGCTTGTGCTGTAAAAGGCCACAATAAAATGTGCAGTTTTGTCACATAACACATGTCTCAAGTTTTGGAGGAGCTTGCCATTGGCATGCTGGCTGCAGGAATGTCGACCAGAGCTGTTTAATGTTCATTTCTCTACCATAAACCATAACTGGCTACCAGACTATTGCAGCTCTGTGGGTGTAACATTTATTGACAATTTTGAAACCTTCTGGAAACACAGATCGTATTATGAGGATGGGATCCACCCAAATCATTTGGGTTCCTTGATCCGTTTTTATTTACTTAACTAGGCAAGTCAGTTAAGAACAAATTCTTATTTTCAATTATGGCCTAGGAACAGTGGGTTAACAGCCTTGTTCAGGGGCTGAATGACAGATGATTATTTGGTATTTTATTAGGATCCCCATTAGCTGTTGCGAAAGCAGCACCTACTCTTCCCGGGGTCCACACAAAACATGAAACATGACATAACACATAACATGTTTTTATTTAGATTATTTCACCTTTATTTAACCAGGTGGGCCAGTTGAGAACACCTTTATTTAACCAGGTGGGCCAGTTGAGAACACCTTTATTTAACCAGGTGGGCTAGTTGAGAACAAGTTCTGTTTTACAACTGCGACCTGGCCAAGATAAAGAAAAGCAGTGCGACACAAACAGTTACACATGGAATAAACAAGCGTACAGTCAATAACACAATAGAAAAGTCCTATATACAGTGTGTGCAAATGGTGTGAGGAGCTAGGCAATAAATAGGCCATAGTAGCGAAGTAATTACAATTTAGCAGATTAACACTGGAGTGATCGATGAGCAGATGATGTGCAAGTAGAAATACTGGTGTGCAAATGAGCAGAAAAGTAAATAAAAACAGTATGGAGATGAGGTAGGTAGATTGGGTGGGCTATTTACAGATGGACTATGTACAGCAGCAGCGATCGGTTAGCTGCTCAGATAGCTGATGTTTAAAGTTAGTGAGGCAATTGTAAGTCTCTAGCTTTAGAGACAAGACAGCGCAAACTGGCTCTAACCAGAAAAGAAAGGAGTGGTGCACAACTGAGAAAGAGGAAAGGTACATTAGTGTCTAGTTTGAGAAACAGACGCCTCACAAGTCCTCAACTGGCAGCTTCATAGTACCTGAAACACCAGTCTCAACGTTTAACAGTGAAGAGGCAACTCCGGGATGCTGGCCTTCTAGGCAGAGTTGCAAAGAAAAAGCTGTTGATGTTGAGACTGGTGTTTTGCGGGAAGCTGCCAGTTGAGGACTAGTGAGGTGTCTGTTTCTCAAAACTTTTGAATGGTAGTGTACATGCACACACATACACACTTTTTTTTGAATATACTGTACCTTTATTATTCCCCCCAAACCACCCCTGCTCCAATTGGAGTAAACTAAAAAACTACAACTTAGGCTTCTACCTTCAGTTTATACATACTATACACATTTTACAGAATCTATTTTACAACAGTAATATTTAGTTTGTTTTCTGTCCATCCAGTTTGATTTCTATTTGTAACTGTGCCATTTCACAACATTTCTGAACCTATATACATTTTACAGACGCCGTATGTTTAACATTGGTTATCTTGTTATTAGTCCCAACCTTCAGCTCCATTCAACCCCTCCCATGTATCTCTCAACACCATTCATTATGGATTTTTATTTGCCATATATTTTTCAACTGTGCTGTGATGCTTCACAAAAGTATTGAACCTTTCCATTCTCATAGCTTATACAGATTGTAAATTAAAGCTACAGATTGTAAATTAAAGAACATTTTTTGCTAAACTAATTATTATATTATTGATCAATTGACTATGACTTTTCAAATCACCCAGTATTGATATCTGCAGCGTTAGTTCTAGGTACATGTTCCCATTCCTGGACCTGTGATCAAAAACGAGCTCTATATGGACAGTACCAAAATAAATGATCTAATGACTCTGCCTCCTCACAGCAGAATCTGCAGAGCTGGGAAGATTGTATCCTCCAGATATATAACATTCTATTGGATCCTCACAGCAGAATCTGCAGAGCTGGGAAGATTGTATCCCCCATATATATATAACATTCTATTGGATCCTCACAGCAGAATCTGCAGAGCTGGGAAGATTGTATCCCCCATATATTTAACATTATATTGGATGCAAGAACTTTGTATAATAATTTAAATAGAAAAATTAGAAGTTTTGACGCATTGTTTTGCGTGTCAATTCATAAACCTGGTGCCATGGAATCAGTACATCAAATCTCTTTCCAACTATTTTGCAATTTATATCGCACAGCTGTCAATTTTTTGGTCCTTAAATGAAATTGGTATATATTTGTATTGATCATTTTCTTTAACCGTTTATGTTGTTTAATACAGGGCCGACAGACAAGTTCATTACTCTTCCCCCTTCCACTTGCCTCTTCCGTTTTTGTGGTAAGGCTGCAATTAGTTGGTTGTAATTTTGGGTAGAGCAGACATTTCCATATGTCTGTGTTAATTGCATGTGTGACATAACTCCACCAGTCCTATTTACGATATCATTGTAGAGAGACGATACCTGAGAAATCCGTTTTTTTTTTTAATCAATTAGTATGTTTGAGTATAACCAGAATATGTGTTGTATTATTTGTTCTGTCTTTTCAGGTGAATTAAACTGAAATTGCAACCAACTTTCTAAGGCTTGTTTAAAAAACATAATGATGTTTAAAAAACAACAATATCTTGGAGAATATTGAATCTTCAAATAACCAAAAGTGAGCAGGTTGTAATCTGAATAAAGGGAAAAGGGCCATTCTTGAACATAGGATGAGACATTCCTACCAATTTACTAGAGAACCTTTTCAGATTTAAGTATAACTTTTGTACGACTGATGCCTTTAGTGAGAGGTCTAAATCTTTAATAATTAAATCATTTCTGCCCTCCGAATTCATATTTGTTATATAAATAGGCCCTTTTCAATTTTGTCTGGCTTGCCATTCCAAATAAAATGCTATATTTTTTTGTTCATATAATTTAAAAAGCAGGTCACTAGGTGTAGGCAAAACCATAAGCAAATACAATATAAACTGTTACATAACTAAAGAGTCAATCAGGGTGATTTTTCCACAAATAGGCAGGTATTTTCCTATCAATGGTAGCAAGATCTTATCTATTTTTGCTAACTTTCTATAAAAATGTATTGGAGTGAGATCATCCACCACCTCATCAGGAGCATGCCCAGGTGTTGTAGGGAGGTCATACAGGCATGTGGAGGCCACACACTACTGAGCTTCATTTTGACTTGTTTTAAGGACATTACATCAAAGTTGGATCAGCCTGTAGATAAATACACTGGCACAGAGAGACAGGGAACACAGGGATAAATACGCTGGCACAGAGAGACAGGAAACACAGGGATAAATACGCTGGCACAGAGAGACAGGAAACACAGGATAAATACACTGGCACAGAGAGACAGGACACACAGGGATAAATACACTGGTACAGAGAGACAGGAAACACATGGATAGATACACTGGTACAGAGAGACAGGAAACACATGGATAGATACACTGGCACAGAGAGACAGGAAACAGGGATAGATACACTGGTACAGAGAGACAGGAAACACAGAGATAGATACACTGGTACAGAGAGACAGGAAACACAGAGATAGATACACTGGTACAGAGAGACAGGAAACACAGGGATAGATACACTGGTACAGAGAGACAGGAAACACAGGGATAGATACACTGGTACAGAGAGACAGGAAACACAGAGATAAATACACTGGTACAGAGAGACAGGAAACACAGGGAGAAATACACTGGGGAAAACAAGCGACACCTGGAGGGGGTGGAGACAATAACGAGGCAGGTGAAACTGATCAGGGTGTGACAATTACAATTATAACTGGCCATACTTATTTCACCACTTACCATAATGAAACACAATTATGCCCAACAGACCACCACCGACCCCCCGGATCCCATGCCCCTTGAGAGACCGAGATCCATCCTTCAAAAAAAGCTCACAGTGCCACTCACAGAACAGAACCAGATCAACCAGCAAATGCATTTCCATCGCCCTCAACTCGATTTGCATTATATATATCAATAAAAAAATATATATATATATTATAAAAATCCTGTTTATCTTATTTTCCATAATTAGTTGTTAATATTTGTAGTAATGTAGGTAATTTATGCAAAGGATTTTTACCTCTCACAAGTGTCGTCAAACTTAATGATGGTGTTGGAGTTGTGCTTGGCCAGGCAGTCGTGGGTGAACAGGGAGTACAGGAGGGGACTGAGCACGCACCCCTGAGTGGCCCCAGTGTTAAGGATCAGCGTGGCAGATGTGTTGTTGCCTACCCTTACCACCTGGGGGCGGCCCATAAAGAAGTCCAGGATCCAGTTGCAGAGGGAGGTTTTTAGTCCTAGGGTCCTCAGCTTAATTATGAGCTTTGTGGGCAGTATGGTGTTGAACTCTGAGCTGTAGTCAATTAACAACATTCTCAAATAGCTGCTCCTTTTGTCCAGATGGGAAAGGGCAGTGTGGAGTGCAATTGAGATTATGACTTTCTAGAAGGGTAATGACTCTGGTCGAAGGGTTATGGATGTAGGGTTAGGGTGAGTCCTTGTGCTATACCTGATGTTATGGGGAACCAGTGAATAGAAACAGGTTAATATTTAAGCAAAAAGGCATGAGAACCTGGGGATTATTTGTGTGGTAACTCTTGACTAAACATGCTTTAGGAGGAAATGATCACATGATAATTCCCAGGTTCGAGTGCCTTATTGCTTAAATAAATTGGTTGCCAACATATATAAAGAAAAGATTAACGAAATGTTTTCATTAAACTTTATTTTAATGAGTACATTAGGTTTAGTAAATACTTCCACTAGATGATATAGTTTTGGCCAAACAGGCTGTTGTTATTGGCAAACAGGCTGGTTGTTATTTCTATTGGGATGTTTTGACCCAATTGTGTTTTATAGTCATTCCCCGTTGCTATGCTAAACAAATAATTGGCATGTAGCTAGCGGAATTTCAATGATGCCAAGAACTTCAGTAAATAGTGAAGAGGGGTGGCAGGTAGCCTAGTGGTTAGAGCATTGGGCCAGTAACGGAAAGGTTGCTAGATTGAATCCCTGAGCTGACAAGGTACATCTGAATCCCCTGAACAAGGCAGTTAACCTAGGCCGTTATTGTAAATAAGAATTTGTTCTTAACTGACTTGCGTATTTAAATAAAACATATTTATTTTAATTAATAATTTATAAATAGGCAAGCAAATATTGATTTAATTAATCATCTATAAATATGGTGTCACAGAAAGTATTCATAACCTTTGACTTATTCCACATTTATGTTACAGCCTTAATTCAAAATGGATTAAATATTTTTCCCTCACCCATCTACACACATTACCCCATAATTGTGAAAACATGTTTTTTGAAATTTGTGCAAATTGATTGAGAATGAAATATCTAATTTATAGTAGTAAATATCAAGTTTGGATAAGCATTCACACCCCTGAGTCAATACTTTGTAGAGGCATTTTTGGCAGCAATTTAAGTCATCTTGGGTATTTATTTATTTTACCTTAATATAACTTGGCCCAACTTGGCCCAACCATGTGTATGTGACAAATAACATTTGATTTGATCAGTGAAGAACACATTCTTATTTTCATTGACAGCCTAGTCACAGTTAACTGCCTTGTTCAGAATGACCTTGTCAGCTTGAGGATTTGATCTGGCAAACTTTTGGTTACTAGTCCAATGCGCTAACCACTAGGCTACCCAGGTGTGTCTGTATCAGATAGCATATCTGGATTTGGGCATTTTCTCCCATTCTTCCTTGCAGAATTTTTTCAAGCATGCAGCAGTGAACAGCAATCTTCAAGTCTTTCCACAGAGTTTCAATGCGATTCAAGTCTGGGCTTTTGCTGGACCACTCAAGTAGTTTCTGCTCTAACATGAACTGCCAACTGTAGAAATAATAAAAAAAATACATATATTTTGAATTCAGGCTGTAGCACAACAAAATGTGAAAAAAATCAAGAGCTATGAATACTTTCTGAAGGCACTGTAGGCAACAACCAGCTGATTGTCGAGTCAATGAAGATAGTTATGAAGGATATCTAGGATAACATGATTATTTCTGTACAGATAATTGTACATTATCAACAGGAAAAAAATCCTTTATATTAATTATATTTGGTTAGTGGAGATGGAGGATATTGACACGAAAACATATTCTTAAAGTACTTTACTTTCAAAATATGGTTTGGTGAATCATGTGTGACTCCATTTGTAACAAGTTTCAATAAAATAATTTGGCAGCATTTCTATGTTGAAGATTGAAAAAGAATATGGTGCATTTTTCCTCATATTCACTTTATTCTTTATAGTATTTTGGATCTTCCTTGAATAATTTCCTCCATTTATGTATATTTTTCCTCTAACTTAATTTGTGCCTCTATGGTACTGTTTTTATTGCTATCTAACTGTACTGTTAGTCCTTCAATTTCCTTTGTTAATATGGACTGCTTTGACCTAAATTGCTTTTGTTTTATAGATGAGTACTGAATTGCATGGCCTCTAAAGGCACATTTTAAAAGTGTCCCATACAATAATGGGATTTGCTGTAGCTATGCTATGTCGGGAAAGGGTCAGTTATGAATTCTTCTGTCCTAGTTATAAACAAGTGTCATGACCCTAGCCTTTTCAGTGAATGGGCTAGCAGAGATGTGAACAACCTCCCCCCTCTCCTGTTAGGAGGTGGGGGGGGCAGTTTTACTACTTAACCCCCAGTCATAAATTCTGTAATGAGACTCTCCCTGGTCATTCAGTATAGAGAGACTTTCACAGTAAGACAAAGGGAGTCTCCCACACAATTCTACTAAGCAAACCCCAGCATGAGCTGTGGTGGCGAATTGTTGAATATCCACTGTACATAACGAAAAGTCACTCAAGTTCTGAATACCTTGAGGATTTGTCCTCGCGTTTAAAAGGGCTAATTCTAATGTCAACCTTACAGGCCAGGAAACGTGGGAGCTTACATTACACGTGAAATGGTATGAACTCTGAACTATTGATGACTCAAGAAGAAGTGAGTCCAAGATGACAGCCTAACAGACTGCAGCTGGAAAGGTAGCAAATATAGTAAGAGAACACTGATCGACGTGGACAAATCTCCAGAGTGAGATGAACCTCTCAGACCACCTGACGACCCGGAAGATTCCACAAAGGACAGGGCAAACCAGAGTCTCAGATCACCAGCTTCACGTAAATACAGTGCATTGCTTTTCTGAATGAGCGATCTTTATTTTATCTTTATTGGCATATGTATTTATGTGAGAATAGTTCCCAGGTCCGACAAAGAACAATGTCCCTTAGTCTTCTTTCCGAAACCCCCTTCTCTTCTCTCTGAATCTAACGTGTTATAGCCCAATTGTTTTTGTTTAGTCAACTAGAGACGGTATAATGTTATTACGTATTGTATATTCTGTAATTGTTTAAATAGTTAGTAAATAAACAATTTAGCAAATTGAATGATTTATAGTAAAGTCTGGGCTCGAGCAGATAACCTACAATGTTCAGATGAGACTGACGAAGGTAATAATAATTAATTAATAGGAGATTAGCTAGCTTTTTCAATCAGAAACCCCTATTACTTGCCTGTTCACCCTCTCTTTCGTATCGTCTGAGATCCCCAAAGATTAGCAAGCTGCCGCGGTCATCCCCCTCTTCAAAGGGGGAGACACTCTAGACCCACATTGCTACAGACCTATATCTATCCTACCCTGCCTTTCTAAGGTCTTCGAAAGCAAAGTTAACCAACAGATGACCTACCATTTCGAATCCCACCGTACCTTCTCCGCTACGCAATCTGGTTTCCGAGCTGGTTTTGGGTGCACCTCAGCCATGCTCAAGGACCTAAACAATATCATAACTGCCATCGATAAGAGACATTACTGTGCAGCTGTATTCATCGACCTGGCTAAGGCTTTTAACTCTGTCAATCACCACATTCTTATTGGCAGACTCAACAGCCTTGGTTTCTCAAATGACTGCCTCGCCTGGTTCACCAACAACTTCGCACACAGAGTTCAGTGTGTCAAATCGGAGGGCTTGTTGTCCGGACCTCTGGCAGTCTCTATGGTTGTGACACAGGGTTCAATTCTCGGGCCGACGCTTTTCTCTGTATACATCAATGATGTCGCTCTTGCTGCTGGTGATTCTCTGATCCACCTCTACGCAGACGATACCATTCTGTATACTTCTGGCCCTTCTTGGACACTGTGTTAACTAACCTCCAGATGAGCTTCAATGCCACACAACTCTCCTTCCGTGGCCTCCAACTGCTCTTAAATGCAAGCAAAACTAAATGCATGCTCTTCAACCGATCGCTTCCCGCACCTGCCTGCCCGTCCAGCATCACAACTCTGGACGGTTCTGGCTTAGAACATGTGGACAACTACAAATATCTAGGTGTCTGGTTAGATTGTAAACTTTCCTTCCAGACTCACATTAAGCATCTCCAATCCTAAATTAAATCTAGAATTGGCTTCCTATTTCAAAACAAAGCATCCTTCACTCATGCTGCCAACTATACCCTCGTAAAACTGACTATCCTAACAATCCTTGACTTCGGCGATGTCATTTTACAAAATAGCCTTCAACACTCTACTCAGCAAATTGGATGCAGTCTATCACAGTGCCATCCGTTTTGTCACCAAAGCTGGTCCTCGCTTCATATTCATTGCCAAATCCACTGGCTCCAGGTCATCTATAAGTCTTTGCTAGGTAAAGCCCCGCCTTATCTCAGCTCACTTGTCACCATAGCCATAGCACGCACTCCAGCAGATATATTTCACTGGTCACCCCCAAAGCCAACTCCACCTTTGGCTGCCTTTCTTTCCAGTTCTCTGCTGCCAATGACTGGAACGAATTGCAAAAATCATTGAAGCTAGAGACCCTAACTTTAATCACCAGCTGTCAGAACAGCTCACAGATCACTGCACCTGTACATAGCCCATCTGTCAGTAGCCCATCGAACTACCTCATCCCCATTCCGTTATTTTGTTTTTGCTCCTTTGCACCCCAGTGTCTCCACTTGCACATTCATCTTCTGCACTATCACTCCAGTGTTTAATTGATCAACTGTAATTATTTCGCCATTATGGCCTATTTATTGCCATTATCTTACCTCATTTGCACACACTGTATATATACTTTTCTATTGTGTTATTGACTGTATGTCAATAATGATATTTTAATGATATTAAAGACATGACACAAGTTATCATCCAGTAGGCTTTGATTCAATTTCCAATATCCTCGCCCACGTAGAAATTCTGTAAGAGTAATATATATGCCAATTATTTGATGATCCGACCGCATTCTGTCCCCTGGGTATTTAAGCCTCCATATTTCCACTAATTCTAATATATCCATGACATTCATGATTTCCTTAAGTGCCTGAGGGTGATTGTATTAATGGGATTTATCTGTTAATTGAATGATTAGAATATTCCACCCTGAAACATATAATTGTATGGAATTGATTAGATTGTATAAAATCATAATCAATAAATGTGTAGTCCTAGTCAGAATTAGGGTAAACAATATAGCTAATGTTTATGTCATTATGGTATTTTCAACGCAGACTGTCTAAGCTCGGTGCCGACCTGACTAGAGATTTGGGAGAGAACGGGAGGAACGTCTCAAGGTCAAGGTCTCCCTAATCTCTGTTGGCTGGGTAGTGAGACAGTATGTGTGTAGGATACCTTGTGTTTGTGTGTGTATGTATGTGTGTAAGATATCTACTGTTTGTGTGTATGTATGTGCGTAGGATATCTACTGTTTGTGTGTGTATGTATGTGCGTAGGATATCTACTGTTTGTGTGTGTATGTATGTGTGTAGGATATCTTCAGTTTGTGTGTATGTATGTATGTAGGATACCTTCTGTGTGTGTATGTGTGTGTGTAGGATATCTACTGTTTATGTGTGTGTGTAGGATATCTACTGTTTGTGTGGAAGTATGTGTGTAGGATACCTGCTGTTTGTGTGGAAGTATGTGTGCAGGATATCTACTGTTTGTGTGGAAGTATGTGTGTAGGATACCTACTGTTTGTGTGGAAGTATGTGCGTAGGATATGTACTGTTTGTGTGGAAGTATGTGTGTAGAATATCTACTGTTTGTGTGGAAGTATGTGTGTAGGATATGTACTGTTTGTGTGGAAGTATGTGTGTAGGATATGTACTGTTTGTGTGGAAGTATGTGCGTAGGATATCTACTGTTTGTGTGGAAGTATGTGTGTAGGATATCTACTGTTTGTGTGGAAGTATGTGCGTAGGATATCTACTGTTTGTGTGGAAGTATGTGCGTAGGATATGTACTGTTTGTGTGGAAGTGTGTGTAGGATATCTACTGTTTGTGTGGAAGTATGTGTGTAGGATATCTACTGTTTGTGTGTGTATGTGCGTGTGTAGGATATCTACTGTTTGTGTGGAAGTATGTGTGTAGGATATGTACTGTTTGTGTGGAAGTATGTGCGTAGGATACCTGCTGTTTGTGTGGGTGTATGTGTGTAGGATATCTACTGTTTGTGTGGAAGTATGTGTGTAGGATATGTACTGTTTGTGTGGAAGTATGTGTGTAGGATATCTACTGTTTGTGTGGAAGTATGTGTGTAGGATATCTACTGTTTGTGTGGAAGTATGTGTGTAGGACATCTACTGTTTGTGTGGAAGTATGTGTTTGGTATACCTACTGTTTGTGTGGAAGTATGTGTGTAGGACATCTACTGTTTATGTGGAAGTATGTGTGTAGGATATCTACTGTTTGTGTGGAAGTATGTGTGTAGGACATCTACTGTTTGTGTGGAAGCATGTGTTTGGTATACCTACTGTTTGTGTGGAAGTATGTGTGTAGGACATCTACTGTTTATGTGGAAGTATGTGTGTAGGATATCTACTGTTTGTGTGGAAGTATGTGTGTAGGACATCTACTGTTTGTGTGGAAGTATGTGTTTGGTATACCTACTGTTTGTGTGGAAGTATGTGTGTAGGACATCTACTGTTTGTGTGGAAGTATGTGTGTAGGACATCTACTGTTTGTGTGGAAGTATGTGTGTAGGACATCTACTGTTTGTGTGGAAGTGTGTGTTTGGTATACCTACTGTTTGTGTGGAAGTATGTGTGTAGGATATGTACTGGTTGTGTGGAAGTATGTGAGTAGGATATCTACCGTTTGTGTGGAAGTATGTGAGTAGGATATCTAACATTTGTGTGGAAGTGTGTGCAGGATATCTACTGTTTGTGTGGTAGTATGTGTGTAGGATATGTACTGGTTGTGTGGTAGTATGTGAGTAGGATACCTACTTTTTGTGTGGAAGTATGTGTGTAGGATATCTACTGTTTGTGTGGTAGTATGTGTGTAGGATATGTACTGGTTGTGTGGTAGTATGTGAGTAGGATACCTACTGTTTGTGTGGAAGTATGTGCGTAGGATATGTACTGGTTGTGTGGTAGTATGTGTGTAGGATATCTACTGGTTGTGTGGTAGTATGTACGCAGCTATAAAATGGATGTCTTTGTATTCTTGACTTTATAACCTTCTCGTGAATAAACCTTATTGACTATTTTAGCTGGGCCTCGGTCTGTTTCATTTAAATCAGTATCTTACAAATCCTGATTAGCAGACTGAGTAGTTTAATTGAATTGGTTTATGAACATTGAGAACATAATTCTCTTAACAGATCGTTTGTATTGTGATTTTCCTTATAGTCCATAGAGGTATTAAAATCTCCCATCATAATAATAGAGTCTAGTGTGGCTTGTAGAGTTGATAAATTCTGATATATACAGTGCCTTGCGAAAGTATTCGGCCCCCTTGAACTTTGCGACCTTTTGCCACATTTCAGGCTTCAAACATAAAGATATAAAACTGTAATTTTTTGTGAAGAATCAACAACAAGTGGGACACAATCATGAAGTGGAACGACATTTATTGGATATTTCAAACTTTTTTAACAAATCCAAAAACTGAAAAATTGGGTGTGCAAAATTATTCAGCCCCTTTACTTTCAGTGCAGCAAACTCTCTCCAGAAGTTCAGTGAGGATCTCTGAATGATCCAATGTTGACCTAAATGACTAATGATGATAAATACAATCCACCTGTGTGTAATCAAGTCTCCGTATAAATGCACCTGCACTGTGATAGTCTCAGAGGTCCGTTAAAAGCGCAGAGAGCATCATGAAGAACAAGGAACACACCAGGCAGAGGGGAGATACTGTTGCGAAGAAGTTTAAAGCCGGATTTGGATACAAAAATATTTCCCAAGCTTTAAACATCCCAAGGAGCACTGTGCAAGCGATAATATTGAAATGGAAGGAGTATCAGACCACTGCAAATCTACCAAGACCTGGCCGTCCCTCTAAACTTTCAGCTCATACAAGGAGAAGACTGATCAGAGATGCAGCCAAGAGGCCCATGATCACTCTGGATGAACTGCAGAGATCTACAGCTGAGGTGGGAGACTCTGTCCATAGGACAACAATCCGTCGTATATTGCACAAATCTGGCCTTTGTGGAAGAGTGGCAAGAAAGCCATTTCTTAAAGATATCCATAAAAAGTGTCGTTTTAAAGTTTGCCACAAGCCACCTGGGAGACACACCAAACATGTGGAAGAAGGTGCTCTGGTCAGATGAAACCAAAATGGAACTTTGGCAACAATGCAAAACGTTATGTTTGGCGTAAAAGCAACACAGCTGAACACACCATCCCCACTGTCAAACATGGTGGTGGCAGCATCATGGTTTGGGCCTGCTTTTCTTCAGCAGGGACAGGGAAGATGGTTAAAATTGATGGGAAGATAGATGGAGCCAAATACAGGACCATTCTGGAAGAAAACCTGATGGAGTCTGCAAAAGACCTGAGACTGGGACGGAGATTTGTCTTCCAACAAGACAATGATCCAAAACATAAAGCGAAATCTACAATGGAATGGTTCAAAAATAAACATATCCAGGTGTTAGAATGGACAAGTCAAAGTCCAGACCTGAATCCAATCGAGAATCTGTGGAAAGAACTGAAAACTGCTGTTCACAAATGCTCTCCATCCAACCTCACTGAGCTCGAGCTGTTTTGCAAGGAGGAATGGGAAAAAATGTCAGTCTCTCGATGTGCAAAACTGATAGAGACATACCCCAAGCGACTTACAGCTGTAATCGCAGCAAAAGGTGGCGCTACAAAGTATTAACTTAAGGGGGCTGAATAATTTTGCACGCCCAATTTTTCAGTTTTTGATTTGTTAAAAAAGTTTGAAATATCCAATAAATGTCATTCCACTTCATGATTGTGTCCCACTTGTTGTTGATTCTTCACAAAAAAATACAGTTTTATATCTTTATGTTTGAAGCCTGAAATGTGGCAAAAGGTCGCAAAGTTCAAGGGGGCCGAATACTTTCTCAAGGCACTGTATATTCTAAGACGCTTGGATCATCATTATCTGGACCGTATAGGTTAGTAAGCCATAGATGTTTATTGTTAATTGATATATTTAAAATAATCTCCCTACCTTGATGATCTGTTTGGACAATTTGCACATTTGGATAAAAATGACTTAATGTCTTTGCCATGGGAGAAATATATTTCACCCCCCAGTCCTTTTTCCACAAAATTCATCTAAAATTGTTGAATGAGTTTCCTGTAAACCATAGATATTATATTCCTTCTCTTTTAGCCAGGTAAATACTGATCGTCTTTTCTTATCTGCTTAGCCATTACAATTTATAACTAGTTATTTCACCAATTACAATAATTAGACATACGTTTAAATTCTATTTACACATCGTGTAAGCTTGTGCTTGCATGGTGAGCATTTTCACACAATGGCATCAGTTGGATTTCATTTAGCGGTTATCCCTTGTCCTGACTGTCAACACAAATCTTCACCACTTTTACTTGCTTGACACACATCCCACAAACACATCGCAGGATTCTGGGTTCTGTTCTTTGTGCATCTGGCCACCATGCACTGTCTCCTCCCGGGAGCTGTGCAGGAGCAGAGCTTAATTTCCTTGTGAAAAGGCATAGAATCTTTGCTGCTGCCTTGGCCCTCATATGTCTCTCATGTAGCCCATATGCCAGACTCATGATGAAGTCGCTCCTGGGCATAGTGTTGTTTATCCACTGCTTGAACAACATATGTGTGTTGATAGCAGCCAAGTCAAGCATGTTGTAGAACACAGCAACAGGCAGGCCTGCAGCAGGTGTCTCCTTTCACAGAGTACAGCCCTCTGATCTAAAACACCCAGCAGCAGGTGTCTCCTTTCACAGAGTACAGCCATCTGATCTAAAACACCCAGCAGCAGGTGTCTCCTTTCACAGAGTACAGCCTTCTGATCTAAAACACCCAGCAGCAGGTGTCTCCTTTCACAGAGTACAGCCGTCTGATCTAAAACACACAGAAGCAGGTGTCTCCTTTCACAGAGTACAGCCCTCTGATCTAAAACACCCAGCAGCAGGTGTCTCCTTTCACAGAGTACAGCCATCTGATTCAAAACATCCACATCAACTTTATTATTTCACCAGGGGGAAATTCATTTTGTCATGTGCTTAAAAAGACAGAACATAAAACACAAACACAGAAACGAAACAAATAATTCATTCAAAGTGTTATAACTACATATTAAAGTGAAAGTGCAGTACACTGGAGGGACCAACAGACTATATATTATACATCCTAATGGCTGTTTGAATAAAACAGTCCCCTTATCTCTCTGTTTTCATTTTCTTTTGAAGAAGTCCCCTGGTCTCCTGGTCCGGCTGCTGTTGTGACTGAGTTTGAGTGATGAGTTTTGAGTGAAGGGGATGAGCGCTGTACTGTGAAATGCTTTCACGTTTTAGGAGGATGAGTTTTGAGTGAAGGGGATGAGCGCTGTACTGTGAAATGCTTTCAAGTTTTAGGAGGATGAGTTTTGAGTGAAGCGGATGAGCGCTGTACTGTGAAATGCTTTCACATTTTAGGAGGATGAGTTTTAAGTGAAGGGGATGAGTACTGTCCTGTGAAATGCTTTCACATTTTAGGAGGATGAGTTTTGAGTGAAGGGGATGAGCGCTGTACTGTGAAATGCTTTCACGTTTTAGGAGGATGAGTTTGTGTACAGATTGGAGACTGATTCTTGATCTATACCAATTATCTTTCCCGTCGCCTTAATCAAAAGCTGAAGCTTGACTTGGTCTTGCATTCGCATGTTTCCGAACCCGCATATCAGACCAATGGACAGCACACTCTGCAGGACAGATTTATAGAACCTTCGTAAGATATGGCGGGCAACATTAAAAGGGTTCAGTTTGCATTAAAAAACATTCTCTGTTGCAACTTCCTTATCTTTGCAAAGGCACAGTCATTGGATTTCAGTTTAATGTCTGTTTCGATTCCCAGGTGTGGTCACTCTGTCATCATGATCTTCATAGGGGTTAGTGGAGTTGTGTTCCTTCTGAAATCGATCCACACCGACCTGGAACAGAATAGAGAAGAAAACATAGGGACACGTTATACAGAAGAGCATAATGCTCATCTATAGATGGAGATGCTTATTGTGTAATAGTGACATACCTTTGTATGGTTGTAATGTGTAACAGTGTCTGGTTTTCTCTTTATTGAGTCCCGGTTGATGGCAACTGTGGGATGAATGGTGCTCATGACAGAAGCGGTCTCCCTAGCCTTGCTATAGTGTGTGTGTTGTCTTGTCATTCTTCAGCACTGTTGTGGAGTGCCACGGCAGTGCAGGTGCCATATCTTGCACAGAGGGAGGGAGCTACCATCTCGCTTTGTTCATGGTGCCAGCCAGACTTGATTTATTTCTAATCAACTTGTTCTCCAAAGACAGTGAACTGAAGAAATTGTCCATGTGTCACGCCCTGGCCATAGAGAGGCTTTTATTTTCTATTTTGTTGAGGCCAGGGTGTGACTAGGGTCGGCATTCTATGTTCCTTTTTCTATGTTTTTTGTATTTCTTTGTTTTTGGCCGCGTATGGTTCTCAATCAGGGACAGCTGTCTATTGTTGTCTCTGATTGAGAACCATACTTAGGTAGCTCTTGCCCACATGGTTTTGTGGGTAGTTGCTTTCTGTTTTGTGTTTTGCACCTGACAGAGCTGTTTCGGTTGTTCTTTGTGTTACTTTGTATTTAGTGTTCAGTTCTGTTCAATAAATGACGAACACGTACCACGCTGCGCTTTGGTCCTCACCTTATTCCCCCAACGGCCATTACACCATGGTGACATTTCTCCCCAATGTCAGGTTCCAACAAGTCATCACTTCATCACCACATTCTGCACACCTACTGCCTGATCTTCTGTTTCATTTAGTGGTGACGCAGGTACCTGTTGTTCAGCGCGTACCATTCTGGCTTTTTTACGATTAGGCCTTGGAAATGTAGGTTCAGGCTGAGGCTCAGAATCAGAAAATCAATCATCAGAGATGTCATGATATATTTTTGAGTCAGATCTTTCAGATCTTGAAGCAGCGCCAACACAGCATGTGCGTCCATTTGTCATGGTCTTCTTGCCATTGTAAATTACGCATGCTCTCACTGTGTACCCTCAGTAGGCCAGAGAATACGACCATATAGAGATTAGAATTAGAATGGATCAGTGCAGTAGACTGGCCCTGTTCTTTATTCACAATTGGCTATGACATAATTATGTATAATTCACTTCCCCTCCCTCACCGACTCACCCATTCTCCCCCATTCTCCCCCTTTCTCCCATCATACTTTACTTCATTTATTTAATCTGTTGTTTTGGTTCAGTTTTGGTTCAATTTCCAGGCAATTATCAACTGGCCGGTGGACCTTCCACTGTTGGGAGAATGAGCGGAGGTGGCCCCACTGTCGGGAGAATGAGCGGAGCGGGCCCCACTATCGGGAGAATGAGCGGAGCAGGCCCTACTATCGGGAGAATGAGCAGCGCTGTCCCCACTGTTGGGAGAATGAGCGGCGCTGTCCCCACTGTCGGGAGAACAAGCGGAGCAGGCCCCATTGTCGGGAGAAGGCCCTACTGTCGGGAGAATGAGCGGAGCAGGACCTACTTTCGGGAGAAGGAGTGGAGCAGGCCCTACTGTTGGGAGAAGGAGCGGAGCAGGCCCTACTGTTGGGAGAAGGAGTGGAGCAGGCCCTACTGTTAGGAGAAGGAGTGGAGCAGGCCCTACTGTCGGGAGAAGGAGTGGCAACAGGAGAAAACCATTCAAATAATGACATGCCCTCCTATAACTGGTTGTAGCTCCAGTTCTGTTTGTAATATTAAGATTCTAATAACAGCAGTGTATTATATAGACTTAGACAAGAACGGAGGGGGGCATGACTTAGAAAATGGTAGAATAATGAAAATAAATAAATACATGAGCCATCAAAAAACGAAACATAGCAAAGTACGTCTTTGTACTTGAGGCACTATGCCTTTTTGTCTCCCATTTGATTAATATGATTAAAATACTATATGCCAATCCCTCAGTCTGAGTTAAAACATGTAATATCTGCTCTGCTCTTTTCAGAATCACTCAAAGCAGCAGACAAGCTGATCCAAGTTCATCTCTGCTATTCTTGTTATCCATGAAACCTTTGGCAGCAGCATACCACCCTGCATACCAGTGCTGGCTTGCTTCTGAAGCTAAGCAGGGTTGGTACTGGTCAGTTCCTGGATGGGAGACCAGATGCTGCTGGAAGTGGTGTTGGCGGGCCAGTAGGAGGCACTCTTTCCTCTGGTTGAAAAAAAATATCCCAATGTCCTAGGGCAGTGATTGGGGACACTGCCCTGTGTAGGGTGCCGTCTTTCGGATGGGACGTTAAACGCGTGTCCTGACTCTCTGAGATCATTAAAGATCCCATGGCCCTTATCGTAAGAGTAGGGTGTTAACCCCGGTGTCCTGGCTAAATTCCCAATCTGGCCCTCAAACTATCACAGTCACCTAATAATCCTCAGTTTACAATTGGCTCATTCATCCCCTTCCTTTCCCCTGTAACTATTCCCCAGGTCGTTGCTGCAAATGAGAACGTGTTCTCAGTCAACTTACCTGGTAAGATAATGAATAAATAATAATAATAATACATTTGGCCCAGGCAATTCATCAATTGAAGGACATAACACAAATGTCACTAAAATTGACTGATCACTTAATCTCATTGTTCGCTGATATTATTTCACTGTATCTCTATTGAAGATCAATTCAGTTTTATCTCAAGTAATATAATGTATCTAACCAAATCAGCACTAATGCCTCTCAAGAAATAAAACAACAGTAAAAAGACAGGCTATATACAGTAGCGAGGCTATAAAAGTTGCGAGGCGACATACAGACACCGGTTAGTCAGGCTGATTGAGGTAGTATGTACATGTAGGTATGGTTGAAGTGACTATGCATATCTGATGAACAGAGTAGCAGTAGCGTAAAAGAGGGGTTAGAGGGTTGTTGGTGGGACACAATGCAGATAGCCCGGTTAGCCAATGTGTGGGAGCACTGGTTGGTCGGGCCAATTGAGGTAGTATGTACATGAATGTATAGTTAAAGTGACTATGCATATAAGATAAACAGAGAGTAGCAGCAGCGTAAAAGAGGGGTTGGGGGGTACACAATGCAAATAGTCCGGGTAGCCATTTGTGATTACCTCTTCAGGAGTCTTATGGCTTGGGGGTAAAAACTGTTGAGAAGCATATTTGTCCTAGACTTGGCACTCCGGTACCGCTTGCCATGCGGTAGTAGAGAGAACAGTATAAGACTGGGGTGTCTGGGGTCTTTGACAATTTTTAGGGTCTTCCTCTGACACCGCCTGGTGTAGAGGTCCTGGATGGCAGGCAGCTTTGCCCCAGTGATGTACTGGGCCGTACGCACTACCCTCTGAAGTGCCTTGCGGTACCAGGCAGTGATTCAACCAGTCAGGATGCTCTTGATGTTGCAGCTGTAGAACCTTTTGAGGATCTGAGGACCCATGCCAAATATTTTTAGTTTCCTGAGGGGGAATAGGCTTTGTCATGCCCTCTTCACAACTGTCTTTGTGTGTTTGGACCATTCTAGTTTGTTGTTGATGTGGACACCAAGGAACTTGAAGCTCTCAACCTGCTCCACTACAGCCCCGTCGATGAGAATGGGGGTGTGCTCTGTCCTCCTTTTCCTGTAGTCCACAATATTCTCCTTAGTCTTGGTTATGTTGAGGGATGGGTTGTTGTTCTGGCACCACCCGACTAGGTCTCTGACTTCCTACCTATAGGCTGTCTCGTCGTTGTCAGTGATCAGGCCTACCACTGTTGTGTCGTCTGCAAACGTAATGATGGTGTTGGAGTCGTGCCTGGCCATGCAGTCGTGGGTGAACAGGGTGTACAGTAGGAGACTGAGCACACACCCCTGGGGAGCTCCAGTGTTGAGGATCAGCATGGCAGCTGTGTTGCCACCTACCCTCACCACCTGGGGGCGGCCCGTCAGGAAGTCCAGTTGCAGAGGGAGGTGTTTAGTCCCAGAGTCCTTAGCTTAGTGCTGAGCTTTGAGGGTATTATGGTGTTGAACGCTGAGCTGTAGTCAATGAATAGCATTCTCACGTAAGTGTTCCTTTTGTCCAGGTGGGAAAGGGAGGTGTAGAGTGAAATAGAGATTGCATCATCTGTGGATCTGTTTGGGCGGTATGCAAATTGGAGTGAGTCTAGGGTTTTTGGGATAATGGTGTTGATGTGAGCCATTACCAACCTTTCAAAGCACTTCATGGCTACAGACATGAGTGCTACGTGTCTGTAGTCATTTAGGCGGGTTACCTTAGTGTTCTTGAGCACAGGGCCTATTGTGGTCTTCTTGAAATATGTTGGTATTACAGACTTAATCAGGGACATGTTGAAAATGTCAGTGAAGACACCAGGCAGTTGGTTAGGACATGCCCGGAGCACACGTCCTGGTAATCTGTCTGGCCCAGCAGCCTTGGGTATGTTGATTTGTTTAAAGGTCTTACTCACGTCGGCTACGGAGAGCGTGATCATACAGGCACCCGGAACAGCTGATGCTGTCATGCATGCCTCAGTGTTGCTTGCCTCGAAGCGAGCATAGAAGTGATTTAGCTCATCTGGTAGGCTCGTGTCACTGGGCAGCTCTCAGCTGTGCTTCCCTTTGTAGACTGTAATAGTTTGCAAGCCCTGCCACATGAGATGAGCATCAGAGTCGGCGTAGTATGATTCAATCTTAGCCCTGTATTGACGCTTTGCCTGTTTGATGGTTCATCGCAGGGCATAGCAGGAGTTCTTGTAAACTTCCGGGTTAGAGTCCCGCACCTTGAAAGCCGCAGCTTTCAGTGTGAATGTTTCCTGTAATCCATGGCTTCTGGTTGGGGAATGTACGTACAGTCACTTTGGGGAAGACATCCTCGAAGCACTTATTGATAAAGCCATTGACTGATGTGGTGTACTCCTCAATGCCATCCGGAAGAATCCCGGAACATGTTCCAGTCTGTGATAGAAAAACAGTCCTGTAGTTTAGTATCTGCTTCATCTGACAACTTTTTTTATTGACTGGGTCACTGGTGCTTCCTTATTTAATTTTTGCTTGTAAGCAGGAATCAGGAGGATAGAGTTGTGGTCGGATTTACCAAATGGAGGCTGAGGTACGCGCCTCTGTGTGTGGAGTACAGGTGATCTAGAGTGAGTGGTTTCCGGTTTCCTATACAGCTGACTGAGTGCGGTCTTAGTGCCAGCATCTGTCTGTGGTGGTAAATAAACAGCCACGAAAAGTATAGCTGAGAACTCTCTAGGCAAGTAGTGTGGCCTGCAATTTATCACAATATAAATTATTGAGACTTCCTTAGATTTTGTGCACCAGCTGTTGTTCACAAGTATGCACAGAGCACGATTCCGTGAAACATAGTTTATTACAGTTTCTGATGTCCCGTTGGTAGGATATTCGTGGTCGAACCTCGTCTAGTTTATTGTCCAATGATTGCACGTTGGAGAGTAGTATTGATGGTAATGGCAGCTTTCCCAATCGCCTTCGCCGGGTCCTGACCCCAAAATTCATATTTTGCCACGTCTGAATTTCTGTAGTTTAATGCTTCCATTGGCTCCCCTTCTGGCTAATGGGATAACATCTGTGTTGTAGTTTCAAAATGTATATTGCAAGGTAAACAATCCTGGATAAAATGAACACATCTACAAAGAAGGAAAGACATAGGAGGACGTTAGACATGATTCTTCTGCACCCTGGCTGAGCATAGAGAGAAATATGGTGTCTCCTATTACCCTGGAAGAGGTGGTCTCCACTGATATATCCCTTAAACAATGTAATATGGTGTCTCCTATTGTCCTGGAAGAGGTGGTCTCCACTGATATATCCCTTAAACAATGTAATATGGTGTCTCCTATTGTCCTGGAAGAGGTGGTCTCCACTGATATATCCCTTAAACAATGTAATATGGTGACTCCTATTACCCTGGAAGAGGTGGTCTCCACTGATATTTCCCTTAAACAATGTAATATGGTGACTCCTATTACCCTGGAAGAGGTAGTCTCCACTGATATATCCCTTACACAATGTAATATGGTGTATTGTCCTGGAAGAGGTGGTCTCCACTGATATATCCCTTAAACAATGTAATATGTTGTATTGTCCTGGAAGAGGTGGTCTCCACTGATATATCCCTTAAACAATGTAATATGGTGACTCCTATTACCCTGGAAGAGGTGGTCTCCACTGATATATCCCTTAAACAATGTAATATGGTGACTCCTATTACCCTGGAAGAGGCTGTCTCCACTGATATATCCCTTACACAATGTAATATGGTGACTCCTATTACCCTGGAAGAGGTGGTCTCCACTGATATATCCCTTAAACAATGTAATATGTTGTATTGTCCTGGAAGAGGTGGTCTCCACTGATATATCCCTTAAACAATGTAATATGTTGTATTGTCCTGGAAGAGGTGGTCTCCACTGATATATCCCTTAAACAATGTAATATGGTGACTCCTATTACCCTGGAAGAGGTGGTCTCCACTGATATATCCCTTAAACAATGTAATATGTTGTATTGTCCTGGAAGAGGTGGTCTCCACTGATATATCCCTTAAACAATGTAAACTACTCTTTTGTCCTATTATTCCCCAGACACTTTTTATTTGTCAATTTTTTTTAACTGGGAATCAAATTGCTATGCATATACTCCAATATTTCACAATAATGTCCAAATGTCCAAATCCGTACCCTTACCAATATCATGGACAATAATGGTTTGAGAACATTCCAACATTTGAAAGATACATACACATTACCAGACAATTTTCTACTTAATTAAGTCAGCTATGCAGGCCTATGGAGTCCCTTGGGAAACACAACTACCGAAACCTCCAATGATGGCATTTTGACATTAATTATCTTAGCTCCTGAAAGATTTAAAGATATGGTCAACAGATTTAATTGAATCTGAACATTTAATATTTATCTGGAACAGAATATGGAAAAATATGACCTTGTGACCTTGTGTAATCAGAACCATAAACATACATTTTCAGTGTGTTCACAGACTGTGTAGTTAACACCAAGGATATACATTATGATGAAATTAGCCCCAACTCCCAACTGTTCACTGTGTCCCTTAAATCAGGTAGGTACATTTCTTCATATGATGGTGGGAGTGCCCTGCAGTTGAGTGCTTCTGGGACAAAGTTAAATCATTTATTTCAAACTGCATGAATTTAAATATTCAATGATTTCCATCTATTACCAAACGATTATAGCTCCTTCAATCTCTTAACCTTTCTGATCTCCCCATCCCGGATCCGGGTTCGTGAATACAGACTCAAGCTCATTACCATAACGCAACGTTAACTATTCATGAAAATCGCAAATGAAATGAAATAAATATGCTAGCTCTCAAGCTTAGCCTTTTGTTAACAACACTGTCATCTCAGATTTTCAAAATATGCTTCTCAACCATTGCAAAACAATCATTTGTGTAACAGTATTGATGGCTAACGTAGCATTTAGCATTAGCATTCAGCTGGCAACATTTACACAAAACAGAAAAGCATTCAAAAAAATCATTTACCTTTGAAGAACTTCAGATGTTTTCATTGAGGAGACTCTCAGATAGCAAATGTTCAGTTTTTCCTGAAAGATTATTTGTTTAGGACAAATCGCTCCGTTTTCTGCGTCACGTTTAGCTATGAAAAAACCCCTGTATCCAGGATTGTGTAAATCTATCAGCAAGCTCATTAGCATAACACAACGTTAACTATTTATGAAAATCGCAAATGAAATGAAATAAATATGCCATCTCTCAAGCTTAGCCTTTTGTAAACAACACTGTCATCTCAGATTTTCAAAATATGCTTCTCAACCATAGGAAAACAATCATTTGTGTAAAAGTAGCTAGCTAGAGTTAGCATTTCGCGTTAGCATTTAGCGTTAGCATTAGCGTTAGCATCCAGCACGCAACATTAACAAAAACATAAAAGCCTTCAAATAAAATCATTTACCTTTGAAGAACTTCTGATGTTTTCAATGAGGATACTCTCAGTTAGATAGCAGATGCTCAGTTTTTCCAAAAAGATTCCTTGTGTATTAGAAATAGCTCCGTTTTATACATCACATTTGGCTACCAAAAAAAATCCATAAATTCAGTCCTCAAAACGCAAACTTTTTTCCAAATTAACTCCATAATATCGACTGAAAACATGGCAAACGTTGTTTAGAATCAATCCTCAAGGTGTTTTTCACATATCTCTTCATTGATACATCGTTCTTGGAAACATGCTTTCTCTCCTGAATCCCAGGAGAAAATGCCTGCACCTGAAGATTACGCACAAATTTAGACAAAGGACACCGGGCGGACCTCTGGAAAATGTAGTCTCTTATGGCCAATCTTCCAATGATATGCCTACAAATACGTCACAATGCTGCTAAGACCTTGGGCGAACGACAGAAAGTGTAGGCTCATTCCTTGCGCAATCACAGCCATATAAGGAGAGAATGGAAAACAGAGCTTCAGAAATTCTGCTAATTCCTGGGTGATGCATCATCTTGGTTTCGCCTGTAGAATGAGTTCTGGGGCACTTACAGACAAAATCTTTGCAGATTCTGAAACTTCAGAGTGTTTTCTTTCCAAAACTGTCAAGAATATGCATAGTCGAGCATCTTTTCGTGACAAAATATCGCGCTTAAAACGGGAACGTTTTTTATCCAAAAATGAAATAGCGCCCCTAGAGCTCTAACTGGTTAATCAATC